>NC_137624.1:40164256-40251756 GCF_963280865.1 Gymnoscopelus braueri | reverse complement strand
GATGTGTAAACAACTGAGATGTGGAGTCAATGTCACACACAACTTTACCTGTGACAGGAGCCAATCAGTTCCACCGACACTGAACTGCTCAGGTAATATGAATATTCATACATCTCATAGTTTCAACTCAGCAACAAGAAAAAGGAGTCATCTCTCGTGTTAAAGGGATATTTCACTTTAAAAAGTTGCTCGATTCAGTATTTAGATATTTGATATTCATTTTATCAGACACGCCCCCTTCCTATACAAACCCATTGTAACTTCAAACTCCATTTTAACCATGTTAGATTCATCGAAAACACCCGTCCTTGGTTCTGGTGATATTCTGGTAATATTTAGGAGGGCAGCGTGAGTCTTGTGCAAAACATATTTTTTGACAGTACTCCTACAGATTTTGTCCACAAATCGGTACACAGTATCTCTATAGTCATTAAACGAAAGGGTCTTTCAGATGTTTCATATTCCATCCTGATTGGCTAAAAATGGCTTCCAAAGTTTGCATGAGTGCTCCGTTTTGAACAAAATGCCTGAAATCATGAACACAACATGCAATTTCCGTGAAATTTTGCACACATATTTCCACTATGCCGAGGAAGAAATGCCACTTGAACATTTTCAAATCAGCCTCATGGTGGCGCTATAACAGGCCGATTCATGTTTTTACCTATAACTGCACGATCTGTGTAAAACTTTGTATGCACACTCCCTAGAGGTCAAGGAAAAACCTTCGCCCTGCATTTTTCACATTTGCCTTTTATAGCGCCACCAGGAGGCCGACTTTGTAAAACAAATGTTTTTATCAGAATCAGAATCAGAATCAGAATCAGTTTTATTGTCACATCACAGGTTTACAAGGTAAAAAAGTGGGTGAAATTCTTTTTTGTACATCATTCCCATCGCAACGTTAGTTTCCATAGAAAGAAGAGGGGGGGGGGGGAGAAGAAGAGGGTGGGGGGTAAGTGGGAAGGAGATCAAAACAAGAGAGCAACAGAAGGCCAGACAAGTTATCTACATATTTACAAATTACCTGAGATAATAAAAACAAAAAAAAACTAAACTAAGGTGCCTGAGCATAGCAGCAATGTATTGTATACTGTGCATGTTATACTTATACTGTGCATGATAGACAATGGACGTTAAGGTGCTTAGAGGAAAAGGAGCACAATAAAAAGACCAAAAAGTCAGTTATACAAGGGATTAAGGTGCAAAAGGTCAGTGCGTGTCCACCTAGAGTGGACTGACCCTAGTATAATCCGCAAGTAGCTCCATGATGGAGTGCAACAAAAAGTCATTTGTACCTGGTGTAGTCCACAGGTGTGTCCGAGGGGGGGCTAAAGTCCAAGTCATTGTCCCTGGTATAATCCACAGGTGTGTTCAGGAAGAGCCAGAAAAAGTCTGCGCTGCCTGTTGTCAGGCTGCTGAACAAGGCCTATGCCTCATTCAGGCTTATGCCCCATTCAGCATTCTGACAGCAGCCGGATTGAAACTACACCAGTACCTGGTGGTGGAACTCTTGATACTGCGGTAGAGCCCCTTGCCCGGTCGCGGTCGTTGTAGGGGGTTGAACAGTCTGTGACTTGGGTGGTGCTTGTCCTTGATGATGCGCTTGGCTTTGACCACGCACCGCTTTTTGTACAGTTGTGATCTTCCTAAGTGAAATCTTCAGTTGTGATCTTTTCTCGGGCAGTGCAGTTCCCGTACCAGGCCGTGACACAGCCTGTTAGGATGCCTTCGACAGAACTGTTGTAGTACAGCCTGAGGATGCGACGTCCTACTCCGAGCTTCTTCAGGCGGCGGAGCCAGTACAGTCGCTGCTGAGCCTTTTTCCTCACGTGTGTGGAGTGCGTCTCCCATTTGAGGTCCTCCTCGATATATATATATATATATATTACTCCTTCCGATTTTATCCAAATTTCACGCAAATCGGTACACATGATCTCCATATTCATGTGATCAAGACGGATGATTTTTCATATTCCATTCTCATTGGCTAAGATTGACATCTAAAGTTTGCAGTAATGGCTTGTTTTGAACAAAATTCCGCAAATCATGAACACACCGACCGATTGCGGTCGAACTTTGCACGCACATTCACACTATGTTGAGGAACAAATGCCACCCTTTTAACATTGGCCTGTTATAGCGCCACCAGCAGGTCTAATTTAGCAAAACATATTTTTTACACAAAATGCCTCAAACCATGAATGCAGTGTCCGATTGCCGTGCAAGGCCTAAAAACAAATGGCACCCTTTAAACATTGGCCTATTATAGCGCCACCAGGAGGCCACAATAACCTACCTGACCTGGCGGAGACCTGTGCTCCGAGGAGCACTTTTTCTAGTTCTTTCTGTGACTTCAAAGATGATATGAAACAGATTAAACAGAGCGTGTTTATTTATGTCTTATTTTAATCATTAGATCTTTAAATTAAATGCATTTAATTTATTTAATGCATTTTAGTTTTTCATTTACCATAAATTAAATTGTCTGAACCTGCCTTCTCTTAATGTTTTAACAGAAAAGATCAACATAACTCTCCTGGAAAACCACAGTCCCGGTGATTGTTATGGTGCCGTTTATATCAATAGTTCTATGGGTCTGCAGCCTGTGTGTGGTTCAGACTGGGACAGACATGATGGAGAAGTGGTTTGCAGAGAGTTGGGCTGTGGCAAGGTGAGCTCTCATTCTTTATGGTTAATATGTAATGAATCACTTATCTATGGCAAGGTGAGCTCTGATTCTTTATGGTTAATATGCAATGAATCACTTATCTATGGCAAGGTGAGCTCTCATTCTTTATGGTTAATATCTGTTGAATCACTTATCTACAGTATAATACAGACCTTTTTACATTTTAAATGAAGATTCAGCATTTTACATTGTACTGGCATTTCCAGTATATTTCTAGTGCTGTGGTTCTAAATACCAATGGGCCTCATTCAGCAACGGTACTTAAGAGGAAATGTCTTCTTAAACCCACTTAAGAAGTTTTTAAGAAGATTTTGGTATACTCCAATGTTTTCTTAGCTGTGATATGTTCTTAGGTAAGAACAGAATCTACGCACACTTTCTTAAGAGGATTTTTTTTCTTAGACCCATTTAAGAGGTTTTTAAGAAGATTTTGGTATACTCCAATGTTTTCTTAGCTGTGATCTGTTCTCAGGTAAGAACAGAATCTACACACACTGATGAGCACTCTTAGGCTGGCCTTTGAGTTCTTAAGTGTGACATATTTGTGAAAAAATAATAAATTCTCGAAGTTTCTTCAATTCTACAGTTGTATAATATAGGATTTAAATTACAATAATATTTCTTCTCATATCTTTAGAGCAGTGGTTCTCAAAGTGTGGTCTGGGGACCCCCAGGGGTCCTTCAGGGAGTTTCAGGGGGTCCACAACAAACGAAGAACAGTTTAATCACTTTAACCCTATTTTATCCTTTGTTTGAAAATAGCCGATCTACAAGCTCACAACACGTCCCATTACTGGCCATTTTGAGCTTGTAGATCGGCTATTTTCGAGACATTTTGATAAATCTTGAAACATTTTCCCTGGCAGAAAATATTTTCAGGTGGGGGTCTGCAGCCAAATGCATGTCAATTTGGGGGTCCTTGACATGAAAATGTTTGAGACGGGTCTGAAATTACAATCTAACCCAAACGGACCCGGTTGAGTTGAAGCCCAAGCCCCATACCTACCCCATAACACCCCACCCAACCCACCCTCATCACCCCCCATACCCCCACCCCCATATCCCAGACATTCGCCACACCCCCATTTTCCAGTCTCCTTCCTACCTGAAAGCCCCCCTATAGCCTACCCACCCGTCATACCCATCCCCATACCCCCCACATAGCCCCCTACACCCCTCCTTGCACCACCATATCACCCACCACACCCCTATTTCAACCCCATTACATACCAAGCAGCTGCTACCCTCCATATCCACCCACCAGCTTTCAGTAATAAAATGTTTTATATCCACGCTACTCCTGAACATGAAATATGGATAACATTTTTAACAGCTAATTTCAGCAAATGTACATTGATGTCTAGTGGTGATATGTTGATTAATGTGAGAGAAATGATAAAATACATTAATTAATTAAATAAAATAATTTGCTGTTCACTTCAGAAGTACCTCCACAGATCTATTAATTAATTTATTTTTATGTTTGGAGTCTGGTGTTCCACCATCTGTAGACTTATAGTTTAGGTATTCTTTACTTCATTCTCTCAATTTTATTTGTGTGTGTGATTTCCTGTGATTTCTGTGTGCAGCAATCACACACAGGTGTGACTGCAGGCAGAGCCATGCAGTCATGCCTTATATGGGGATTGGTGGGGCGGCTCCCTATGGTAATTAGGATGAACTGGCACACCCCTTCAAGTTACGAGGATTGGGATTCATCATCATCAAGAACATAGTTACGAACAATTCTGCCTTTTAAGAACGTTTCATGAATCTGACACAACTTCTCTTAGGAATTCACTTAGGAAAAAATTTAAGAGGAAACATTAGGAACTTATTGCTGCATGAGGCCCATTGTTATTACTACTGTATCTTTCTACTTATATCCTTTTTGCACAATTTCTGCACAAGTTCCTCATCCACATCAGTAGTCAGCAAATATTCTATATTAAAATTGGTTTAAGGGAGGACCGGCCGGCGGCTGCGGACCTCTGAAATCACGCTCATATCACCATGACTCAGCCATAACCATATAAGGAGTTTTGATTGAATACTTATTTAGACAGAAATGAAATCTGCATGAGGTAAAGTCAGACATTTAGGCTAAAAGGATAACAATGCAGCTACGCCCAAATATGGAGTGTGTTGTCTAACTAACCTCAATGTGTCGTCATGGCATCAGGCGCATAGAGACCTAGGGCTCTATTCAGAGCCAGATTTGAACAAACCACTAATTAGGGATGAAGGACTAGGCAAGAGGCGTTTCCCCGCAAAATTCGGTATTCTATGGCACCCCCGTGACCCGCCAAACACCTGAGCTACCCGTTACATTATGCATAGGTGTGGTTTGGGCGTTACAATGATAAAACCAATCACCGTGCCAGAAGCCATTGCCTTTAAGAGAAGACTGCGCTAGCCGTCATCCCGATCCAATATATGCTCTAGCCTATCTACCTGTCTGCACTGTTGCCTGGTCTGATTATTATAAGCCACATTGGGCTTGTTTTCCTTCTTTTTTTTTATTTTATCCAAATACATTTTTATATTAATTTGTAGCCTATTGTGTTCACAATAAGCTTGTCATATTAGTCAGATCCGGAATAGTATATGAAAGCCATTTAAAATATGTATACTATTGGTACACACTGGCTGCTCCCAAATAATTAATTACATCATGTTGCGACAACGCTCCTACGTGGTACACAGACAAACAGTAGCACATGGGTATAATAAATTGGACAGTTTTAGGAAAGGTCTATAGCCTACAGTATGTACTCACGTTGGCTGTTATCGTTCTATTTCCACCGTTCTAATGGATTCCAGGGGTGTGTAAACATCTCTGAAGTTGCTCCATAGTTTCCTCTGAAGTGACGCAGTTAATTAAAGTTAACTTACATCCATATTGTCCCCGTTATCTTTCATCATCCACCTTTGTTCAGTAATCCCGAACAGAGCTAAACTTTAAGTTTACATCAATCAAAGCCTCTCAAATCCAGACACATTGCTGCGATGCGTATGTGCGTCGCCTATACCTACCCAAAATAACAGACATACAAGCTATCAACGGCGCTGCATCATGTCGTGTCGACAGCTACAGATCTGTTATTTTGGACAGCACAATGAGGCGCGCGCGCGCCACGGAGTAGCCTATCACTAAACCAAAAACATTACATTACGTGGTCAACAACATAGCCTACTAGACATGTAACTTGCTTGGAGCTTTTAATGCAGTGGTTCTCAACCTGTGGGTCGAGACCACAATGGAGCACCCAACGCCTGGCGAGCTTGTAGATCTGCTATTTTCACAATATTTATCTGTGGAACCGAGTCAAACAAAATGGGGGGGTCCCCAGTTCAAATATGGTTATTTTGGGGGGTCATGAACGTAGCGTTTGCATGGGAGGCGTTGTGAGCTTGTAGATCTGCTATTTTCAAATAGCTGATGTATATGTTAGAGTGCTCATGTGGCCCATAGTCGCTTGACTCGCTTCTTTTGGGCTGGTTTTCCTAGACCTGGTTGCTTGTTACGGTACGTTTTAACAGCGGGCGACTCTCGGGCGATCACCGGCGACATCGTCCAAAAGATAAAGAAAGTCTATGAGAGCCGGCGTCTACTGGCGATAGGGCGATGGGCGATGAAAAGATGGATTTTCTTTATCTTTTGGACGATGTCGCCGGTGATCGCCCGAGAGTCGCCCGCTGTTAAAACGTACCGTTAGTTGTTTTTCCTCACAACACTGGCACTGATGATAACTAGACGGCAGCCGTCATAGAATCAAAATGACCCCGCTGGGAGTGGTGGTGGCGTTTGTGGTAGAGTGACCATGGGTTTATATGAAGAGAGAGAGCGCATTTGCGGTAGAGTGAGCATCGGTTTATATGAAGAGAGAGAGCACATTTGCGGTAGAGTGAGCATGGGGTTGTACAAAGAGAGAGAGGCATTTGCGGTAGAGTGAGCGAGCATGGGTTTGTATAAAGAAAGAGCGCATTTCACACACAGATCATTCATATATTACCAAGATTTAATGAGAAATAAGGCTTCTTTAGAAAAATGACTGATGGGCTGGGCTGGGTCTAATTTGTCAATTATTAGTCGAGCCGGGCTGAAATATTTAGGGGATATGAAAGCTCTAGTTAGTAGTTTGAAGTGCTCATGTGGCCTTAGAGTTGCTTCTTTTTGTTTTCATAGACCTGCGACTGCGGTTGCTTATTTCTCTCCAAGGCTGGCAACACGGCTCATGGTCCAACGCACAAAGCCATTGTAGTGTCTGTGTGCACTTGACGGGTGATTTTATAAACCAGCGGGTGCTTCTAGAATCCACTATCCCCCGTCCCCAAGCCGTACCCATGTGTGTCTGTAGAATTGCAATGTGGGGGATATAGCAACAACACGCCCACGGACACACCTCCACGCGCAAATAACGGCGTCGGCATAATGGTGACGGGTAGAGCAGGTGCTAGAATAACCTATTGGGGCGGCGCAGGTCCATTATCCCGATTTAACGGGGAATTTTTGGCCTGTGAATAGAGCCCCTAGTTTGCTGGCACGCACGCACGCACGCACGCACACATGCACTCACTATCACTCATAAAGATAATTTCACTCAGAAATATTTTGTGTGGCAAAGGAAATGTATTTTATTCAGAATACATTGAATGTGTTCTTGCAGGTGATTTACACCAGCACCACCAGAACTGGACATCATGGAATACTGGACAATGTCAACTGTAATGGCACTGAGACGTCACTGTGGCACTGCAAGGCCAAGTACAATGACTCTGTCCCATGCACTTCCACTGCTCATGTCACCTGTGAAAGTAAGAGCATAATTGTATTTTATTGCAGGTGTTTGGGGATGTTTTATTTGTAATTTATTGTAACCTTTGATGTCTATCATTACCTACGAATGTAGTCCTTAAACAGTAGCAGCAGCACAGTTAAATTCAGACTAAAACATAAGCTAACAATAATCAAATATAAATAGTGGAGAAACATATATGTCAATTCTGTAATGTTGTGAATGGTGTGTTTGTGTGATTGTCTCACTCTATTTACATCTGCTCATCTTGATGCCTCTTGTTCTCTTTGCCCATGCTGGAAATAAAGATTGGTCTGGTACTGTATACAATTGCAATTACAAAAACAATTTAAGCATTTAGCAGACGCTCTTATCCAGAGTGACTGACAAGTGTGAAAGCAGAGTAAGCATGAACCCTAGTTCAACAACAGATGGTAACAAGTCACATAAGTGCCAAGAGAATAAGTGCTGTCACAGTGATGCATGGTCAGAAAGGGTGTCCAGGAGAAGCGGATGGTTCACTATGTCAAATGCTGCTGATAGGTCTAGAGGAATTAGGACTGTAGAGTGGGAGGCAGCATGGGCAGCATGGAGAGCTTTTCACTTTCAGTGGAGTTAGCTGGTTTGATCCAGCAGGTTGTTATGTGAGAGACTGAGAGAAAGTGGGGTAGAGACAACATGTTCAAGAGTTTTGGAAAGAAAGGAAAGCAGTGGAACCAGTCTGTAATAAAGCACACATACTGTATGGTTTCCCTAATAATTCATCCTTTTTTCAGACCACAAGGTGGTGTTCATGAAGAATGGAACGTCCTGTTCTGGTCAGGTGGCAGTAGAGCATACTGGGAAAGACTACTGGCTCTCAGGGACCAATGAGACGTGGAACCACACTGCTGATGTGGTCTGTGGACAGATGCATTGTGGGAATGCTACTAATGTCACCCTGTTCCCTTATGTTCCTTCTGGAGAACCTGGGATGGAGAATGATGTTTGGAGTGAGTCCTATAACTGCTCCTCCAAAGAGACATCAGTCTTCCACTGTCCAAAGGACAACACAACATCATCCAATCAGAGCCTCGCTTTGGTGGAATGTTCAGGTAATGTGTTACCCTTGTAACGTTGCTGTAATGTTGCTGTTGTGTGATTCATTTGATGTTCACTTACAGAACATAGTTTGATATGATATCCTCACAATTTTCTGTTTGATTCTAACGTGTATTTCAACAGGTAATATAACAGCAACACTGTCAGATCAGTGTTGGGGGACGGTTCAGGTGTGCACCCATGCAGGCTGTGGGGGGGTGTGTGCACACACCTGGACTGAAACTAATTCTGAAATGCTGTGTGAAGACCTTGGCTGTGGACCTGCCTTCACTGAGATCCACCAGAACATCAAGGGGAGAGTGACCATCCTGGCAATGTACCCGACCAATCACACCACCAACCTGACTGAGAGCATCATCGTGAAAAAAGACCCAGAGACCAACTGTGATGACAAACCAGCCTTCGTTGTTTGTTCGGGTAAAATACCTACACTAAAATTAGAACACAATTGTTTTTGTAGATTGTTATAGGCAAGGCAAGTTTATTTGTAGGCTATAGCACAAGGCAATTCAAAGTGCTTTTCACAAAACATTAAAAATCTGTTATTAAAATGAAACAGATGAGATAATTAAATTACAATGACGCAAAAATGGTTATGGTTATACTGTAAACTATGTTCAATCGTACCTCTTCATAACAATTAGATTTTGTGATCATCAATACATTGTCTATAATATAGTCATTTCAGCGGTACTTGACTATATAAGCTACGGCCAATAGAAATACTAATATTAACAGTAATCGTGAAAGTATATTTATTTCATTAAAATATATATTCTTTATTGTATATTATATTATATTATGTTTATTGTTTTAGTGGTTTTAGTGAATATGTTATCTCTGTACATGTGTAGAAAATCTGTTTCACTTGAAGTTTTATACTGTTTTCATGCAGCCAGTGTCGAGCCCGATTTCAAGGATTCCAGAGATCATTGTTCTGGAAATGTGGAGATACTCTATCGAGGTCAACGATACCCTGTCTGTAAAGAAACCCTGAATGACACCAATGTCCAAAATACCATCTGCAGAGAGCTGCAATGTGGAGAGACCGGCGAGCCTGTTGAATTCTTTGGACCTTTACCGCTAAGTCCACCTGAAGTCGTGTCAGGACTGAGCTGTCCTGCAAACAGCCACAAGGTGGCAGACTGTAACATTACTTTACAGGACAAAGGACATTGTTCTCTTGGTGGCCTCCAGTGTTCTGGTACGTTTTAAATGCTTTCATCTGATTCCAACTGACTTAAACAAATAAGTGTTGTATATATACTCTGCATGTTACAGTAACAGCCCATTTATGAACATTGGACTGTGGTAGAATATGATTTTACAGCAACAATCTGAGGCAATGATTCATATTTCTTGGTTTTCAACTATGCTGTGTCTCTTCTACTTCTCATCTCAGACTGGCAGAAGATCAGATTACAACATCCAAAACAGCATGGAAGTCACTATGAGGGACATGTGTTTGTTTACAGTCAGAATGGTTCCAGGATGGTTTCTAGCCATGGCTGGACAGACACAGAGGGAGACAAACTGTGCCGTGATCTGGACCGTGGCGGTTATAAAAACCATACAGCATCAAATAGTTCTTCTGATCTGTGGGAGAAGAGCTTCAACTGTAGTGATGTGAAGAACCTGAAGACCATCTGGGACTGTGAACGTGAAAATACAACCTCCGGGAACCAAGGGGTCTACCTCCAATGCCAGAGTAATAACTATTATTATTACTATCTATCTCCAATGCTATAGTAATGAATAGCAATTATTATTAATACATCTCCAATGCCAGAGTAATACATTGTATTATAAATAATAAAATAAATTGACACCTAGGATTTTACCAGTCCATTTGTACACATTAAGAGTTATATTAACGTACAGGATTGTGTTCAAGTGGTGAAACGGACAGTTTATTTTTCATTGATCATAATTGGATGAGGGATATTCAGGCCTCATCAGGCCCAGTGGATGTATGCCTCGTATTTCAAGTAAATGGTTTGAACGACATCTCTATGACCCCATAACATGTGTTTTCAGAGCTATCACATCTATGTGGTTGTGGGATTAGGGATTTATTTGTTTCTGTTGATTTGTTGTTGTTTCTGTTTTCCCAGATAACCCTCGGGTTAGCCTATCAGGGTATTGGGGATGCTATGGTGAGGTGAAGATCAATGGCTTCAGGGTGTGCGGTGATCACTGGGATGACAAACATTCACAAATAGTTTGCAGAGAGAAGGGCTGTGGCAATGCTCTGCCCTTTAAAAAACATGGAAGAACTGGGTCAGATGTTTACCACGTCCGTTGCCAGGGCTCTGAGTCCAGTCTTGGGCAGTGTGAGACGGTCCGGGGCCGGTGTGCTGGAGGACTGGTGTCTGTCTACTGTACAGGTGAATTATTTTATATACTTTGTATTGTATATAGTAGTTACTGTATGTCATTTTGTATTTTCCAGACCCAAGGGGTCGGCTTACATGAGGCTTTGTACCTGTTTCGTCCATACATGGGCACTTTGTCCTTAGGCCCCAGCCATAAAAGTCTGTCCCCCTTTCGTCCATACATGGGCATGTTTTGTACCTCTTTGCCGGACCCAGGGGGTCTGGCTTACATGAGGCTTTGTACCTGTTTTCTCCATACATGGGCATGGTCAGTCACTTTGTCCTTAGGCCCCAGCCATAAAAGTCTGTCCCCCTTTCGTCCATACATGGGCATGTTTTGTACCTGTTTTCCCCTACAAAAAACAGGTTTTGGTCACTTTGTCCTTAGGCCCCAGCCATAAAAGTCTGTCCCCCTTTTGTCCATACATGGGCATAGACACAGACTGACACGTCATGTGAAGTCTGGGTCTGGCAGAACCAGGTCTCCTGGTCTTGTTTATATAGTAGCTACTGTATATTATTTTGTATTCTATATAGCAGCTACTGTATATCAGACTATTTAACAATGAAGTCCATATTTTACTTCAGTATTTGTTACTGATGTATTATTGAGACTGCAATGACATTATTACTGTAAAACAGGCATTCTGGACATTGAAGTGGCTAAAGACCTCTATTGGAACTACATTTTAGATTAACCCATGAACTTATTTCCAAGTTTGTAGACATAATGGACAATGGATTGGAATTGAGATCAGATCAATTTTTATTTTCATTTGAAACTGTCAATGGATAATTTTACTTTTTTCTTTCTCTTATTTTAGTGGTTGAATAAGCTTCCTAGTTGTTTTCCCTTGCTCCTTATGCTAATTAATTCATATTATATATGCTACTAATATTTATCCATTTCAAAAGTTTGGATGCAATATCATTTCCACATGACAGGGAATAAAGCAGAGGTTTTTCATTTCACTTGTTACAGGTGGCATCAGATTCAAAACCAAAAAGACGTGCAGAGGTACACTTACTGTCCTATACCAAGATAAGTGGGAGCGTGTGTGTCCCCTAAATGTAACAAAGGATTTTAAGAACCTGCTGTGCGAGAAGCTTGATTGTGGTGAAGTCATGGAGAACATTATGACAGATGTGAAATCCACAGAGGAGGTAAACAACTGTTTTGTTTGCTTTGTCCTTTATGTCTCATTGATATCATAAGACATCTCGTCACTCCAGTCTCTTCTGTACATTATTTTGTATGAAATGTGTTTTTGTATCACATTCCTGACTGAAAACAGTGAGGAAAAACACTCAAACACTAAAGTAAGTTTTGATTATGATTTTAGGACCTGGAAATGACTCTAGTTTGCACAAACGATAATTTAACCATCAGAGACTGTGTCCACCGGAAGTCATGTATGAAAGTCAAACCAGCTGAAATCTATTGTGAATATGAAGGTACCACACCTACTTTCACTGATCATGTTAAACTAAATGTGTTGTTAAGTTGTTGTGATTTTACCTAAACGCTGGTGAGTGAACCAATTCTGATGACTATTTTTGATGATGATGATGATTTCTCATTTACTTTATTCAACCAACAAGACAAAGCGATTAGATCACTGGAGATCCTTAGGATTGTTGCAGTCCTTGTGATTGTGCTGCTGCTGATTCTCCTCAGCCTGTGTGTGAGAACACCTGCTACTGTTAATAGTGAGTAACATTATATTCATGTATTCTATTTAAGTGGTTGTATTCATAGGATATTCTCTTTTATATGAACCTTGTGAATAGGAGCCTTGAATCATGTCAATAATCTGTTATGTCAATCATGTAAATTCACAGTTACATGTTTTAATATTTGTCCAGTCATTTGAAAGAAAGAAACTGATATTTGACACAAACACAGCCTGATTGTTCTCATGTAGGTCTAGAGAAAATACTACTACTACCTGGTCACAAGAGGCCAGTATTTGGACACATACCTGTTGGTTCTAGTAGTTATACATTAAAATGAAAATGTTTTTCAATGTTAGTTTTTTTTATCAGACAGTGGAACAGTGAGGATGCAAGTAGAGTAGAGTAGAGACAAAGGTGAAGGAGGTTAAATACCTGCGGTCAACTATCCAAAGTAATGGGGAGTGCAGAAGAGAGGTGAAGCAGAGAGTGCAGGCAGGGTGGAACGGATGGAGGAAAAGTGTCAGGAGTTATCTGTGACAGAAGGGAACCAGCGAGAGTGAGATATAGTAGGGGGTACTAAGCACAAAAAATGGCCAAATCGTTACGCGGCGGATAAAAGCATGAAATTTGATACAGATGTCCCTTGGGTCATCCTAAAACATCCTAGAAGGGGTGCCCAAAAAAATCTTAAACAGGAAGTGAGTTATGGACAAAATTCAAAATGGCCACCTAAACTGTTGACCGTTGACTCAAAAGACAACAAAAGAATCTCCAAAAAGCATAAAATTTGGCACATATGTCCCTTGGGTCATCCTAAGACATCCTAGAAGGGGTGCCCAAAGGAATCTGAAACAGGAAGTGAGTTATGGACTAAATTGAAAATGGCCGCCTAGTGTTGTCGATTGACTCAAAAGACAACTAAAGAATCTCATGAAAGCATACAATTTGGCACACATGTCCTTTTGGTCATCCTAAGACATCCTAGAAGGGGTGCCCAAAAAAATCTTAAGCAGGAACTGAGTTATTGACAAAATTGAAAATGGCCGCCTACAGTGTTATCCATTGACTCAAAAGACAACTAAAGAATCTCATAAAAGCATACAATTTGGCATACATGTCCCTTGGGTCATCCCAAGACATCCCAGAAGGGGTGCCCAGAAAAATCGTAAACAGGAAGTGAGTCATTGACAAAATTGAAAATGACCGTCTACAGTGTTGTCGATTGACTCAAAAGACAACTAAAGAATCTCATAAAAGCATACAATTTGGCATACATGTCCCTTGGGTCATCCTAAGACATCCTAGAAGGGGTGCCTGAAATTATCTGAAACAGGAAGTGAGTTATTGACTAAATTGAAAATGGCCGTGTACAGTGTTGACAGATGATGCAAAAGTTAAAAATAATCTCATATAAAAGCATGACATTTGGTACAAATGTCCCTTGGGTGATCTGAATGCATCCTAAGGGGTGCCAAAAAAAAGTTTTAATAGTCTCTCAATGGAAAACACTCCTCCCACACGGGCTGCACTGCTACAATATTCAAATCGAGCAGCCAATCTGGCATTTGGTCCAGAAGCCTGAAAGCTATGCAATCTCTACCATCTCCTGACAAATATGGATGGATTAAAGTCGCTGATTCGTGGACACCTTTATGGACCTCTTGCCAGAGGCTGCGTAAGTTTGTAGAGAACTCAAGTGTGGCTGCAAAGCTGAGCCCTTCTGTTCGAGAAAGTGTAGATGCCGGGATGCTGGGTTACCTTGCAGAGCATTATGCCAATGTGCTGGTAATTGCGAAATGGCACACATGAATACATGTAGTTACTAAACACTAATCACAAAAAAACAGTAATGATCAAGAAGAAAATACATGAGAAGATAGAGTGTAAAACAAGCAAGAAGATGTAGAGTGCAAAATAAATAAGATGCAGAGAGTAAAATAAGAATATGCAGAGTAAGATAAGATGCAGAGTAAAATAAATAAGAATATGCAGAGAGTTAGATAAATAAAGAAGATTCAAAGAGTACAATAAAAAAATAATGCAGAAAGTAAAATGAATAAGTGATGTAGAAATGAAAACAGAAGGTAGACTACAAAATACGGCAGGTTATGCACTGCATAACCTGTCGTATTGAGTCTGCATAATATGCAGACTGCCATGGTCAACTGTTTAAACAGCCATTTAGAATTTCTTCAACATGGTCCCTTCCTAAAAAGTTTAATAAACAAGCAAATAAATAACCTCTTCTAGGATATATTAAGAAGCACTCAATGTACGTACCAAATTCAGAATCAGAATCAGAATCAGTTTTATTGTCACATCACAGGTTTACAAAGTAAAAAAGTGGGTGAAATTCATTTTAGTGCAGCTTAATAAAAAACAACACCACAGCAGCCGTAACAGTGGACTGGCACGAACGATGACATGATACAAGGCGGCAACTTCGTTGCCTCTCAATGAAACATGAACAACAAACATAACCATATACCACAATGGCGCTAAACGATCCCTCTTAAGAAGAGTTTTGGACGGGGAGCGGGGGTGGGATAGAATGGGGTACACAGGCAAAAAAAACACTGCGCGCACGTTCTGCTCCCAGAAGGGAGCAGAACGTCCAAGGAGCAAAAAATACACCAGGGGTGGACTGGGGAAGGGAGCAGGACAGATAGGAGCAGGGGGGGGGGGGTTGCGAAGGCATGTAGTGCAGACATGTGTGTGTGTGTGTGTGTGTGTGTGTGTGTGTATGTGGAACTCTGTGACATGTCCTTGGGCTTTCACCCATTTCAGAGCAGTCTCTAGCTGATGGCAGAGCTTATCGCATGTTGTTGTTTTGCGATAGCAGCGAATTAGGGCTGCGTGAGACGTCCTTGAATGGCTTCCGAACCAAAGTCATAACACCAGGTGTCCATGAGGGGGGAGCTGGTCGAGGGGGGGTGGGTTTTTGGTATGGGTACGGTTCTGGGCAGGGGGGGAGGGGGGGGGTGGGCATCTACTCCTCTGCATTTCGCTGGGTGAAAAAGTCCAGGTTTTTTGGCTTGGGGGGGTCCAAATCGATCCTAAAAAATCCAAACTAGACAATTTATCTAGTCTTTATCCAAATGTGGGCCTTCCAGTCTGTCCATGCCCGCTCTGATCATGGTCAAATAGCCTTGCAGTGCGGTTATGTCGGCGCGAAGAACACCGGCTCGCTCAGCGGCACCTCTGGCTTCGACCTCCGCACGTGCCATGATCTTGTCTAGCTTCGTGTCCAAACCACGGACCCTTTCGTTGTTGTTGTCCACCTCGTGCCTCAGTTCAGTGATGTTGCCCAACTTTGCGTCCAGTTTGGGGATCCACTCGATGATGTTGTCCATCTCGCGTCTTAGCTCAGTGGCCATACCCGTCAGAGTAGCCAGCGCTCTACCCGCCTCCGCACCGTCCCGGGCAGCTCTCATCTTGGCAATTTTTCGATACACAAGTGTAATGCCCGCTCCAATTAGCAAGAAACCTGTTATCATTGCTGCGAAGATATAAATATCTTCCGCATCCTCAATTTGCAGCACTTCAAAACACAGAACCCTCCATTTGAAGTCGGAATCACCCATGTATCCACTCAGATAGGTGCCGTCTGGACAAATTGGCTCATCTGGGCCAGATTGCCGGGTTGAGAAAATTTTGTCAATTGCGTTTAACGACCAGTTAATAATATAATCCATGTTTTTATCCTGAGACTGTTCGCTCGTGCAGTGGAGAGAGGCTGGAAAGTTTTTGGGATAGGATGGGAGGAGAGAGGAGAGGGTGCGACTGCCTTCGTCAAGCAGCAGGAGGACAGATTATTAAATCTGTGTATAATTATTAAATTATACACTTTTATGACGTCCCTTTATGTTTTCTTTTGTGTCAACTGCTTTAGGCGGTCACTTCCTGTTTAAAACCTTTTTGGGCACCCCTTGTAGGATGCGTTCAGATCACCCAAGGGACATTTGTACCACATTTCATGCTTTTATGAGATTCTTTAGGTATCTTGCATCATCTTTCAACACTGTAGGCGGCCATTTTCAATTTAGTCAATAACTCACTTCCTGTTTCAGATTATTTTGGGCACCCCTTCTAGGATGTGTTAGGATGACCCAAGGGACATATGTGCCAAATTGTATGCCTTTTGGAGATTCTATAGGCTTTTTGAGTCAATCGCCAGCACTGTAGGCGGCCATTTTCAATTTAGTCAATAACTCACTTCCTGTTGAAGACTTTTTTGGGCACCCCTTCTAGGATGTCTTAGGATGACCCAAGGGACATGTGTGACACATTTTATACTTTTTGGAGATTCTTTAGTTGTCTTTTGAGTCAATCGACAACACTAGGCGGCCATTTTCAATTTGGTCAATAACTCACTTCCTGTTTCAGATTTTTTGGGGCACCCCTTCTAGGATGTCTTAGGATGACCCAAGGGACATGTGTGCCACATTTTATGCTTTTTGGAGATTATTTTGGTGTCTTTTGAGTCAACGGTCAACAGTTTAGGTGGCCATTTTGGATTTTGTCCATAACTCACTTCCTGTTTAAGATTTTTTTGGGCACCCCTTCTAGGATGTTTTAGGATGACCCAAGGGACATCTGTATCAAATTTCATGCTTTTATCCGCCGCGTAACGATTTTTCACTTAGTACCCCCTACTAATAGAAGATGTATAGGACGGTAGTGAGACCAGCCATGCTGTACGGCTTGGAAGCGGTGGCACTGACGAAAAGACAGGAGGCACAGCTGGAGGTGACAGAATTAAGGATGCTATGATTCTCATTAGGAGTGACAAGGAAGGACATGATCAGAAATTACTACATTAGAGGATCAGCCCAGGTCTTCACAATGTGGCACGCATTGTGTGTGTGTGTGTGTGTGTGTGTGTGTGTGTGTGTGTGTGTGTGTGTGTGTGTGTGTGTGTGTGTGTGTGTGTGTGTGTGTGTGTGTGTGTGTGTGTGTGTGTGTGTGTGTGTGTGTGTGTGTGTGTGTGCGTGCCACATTGTGAAGACATTTTTATCCCAAAATATCTTAATCGTAATAAAAATTGTATATAATAATTAGCAGTAATAATAATAATAATAATAAGTATTATTATTATATTATTTATAGTAATAATAATAAGTATTATTATTATATTATTAATAATAATAGTAATAATAATAAAAAGTAATAGTGAATATATATTTCATCAGTAGTGTTAACTGTGTTATGTAGTAAGAAAACCTTCACAACAAGACAAAGAGGATGAAGGTGTTGAATATGAGGAGATTGGCATCACTGCAAATGAAATAAAAGTCTTACATCAACTTGGTGAGTGATATTTACATTACGATACACATTCATTATCGAACCCAGTCTCACTACAACCCCCTATCTAGGGTAGGGAGTGTAATATAATAATGGAGGACCATAGCTGTTTTTTTTTAGCAGAGACTGCAAGATCTCTTACTTACCTACTGTAACTAATTTTAAAAAATCGAATCCCGACCCCGACGACATTTGCTGCCTATCTCTCTCTCCCCATTTCCTGTCAGACTACTGTAGTATCTGATAAAGGCAGAAAAGGTCAAAAATATATCGGAAAAAAATGCTTTTTGTAAGATCATCAACAGTCAAGTGTCAGGAGGTTGTGACGTGTTATCTCATTATAGTTGACACAATGTGATTCAACCTCAGAACTAAACCATACTAGTCCTCTAGATATTAACACATTGCGTGCCAATCGCGTAGTTCTACGCGAACCTAAATAATTGCGCAGCGTGCCAGTCGCGTAGTTCTACGCGAAGTGGTCTTTTTTTTTTTTTTTTGTCGCAGGTTCACATTTCATTGTAGGCCTCCCTCGCAGTGACACATTTCATTGTAGCACACCCGGATATGGAAATATCCGTATCCGGAGATTTTCGTTCCCACCCGCCGTCGCTCTAAATCTTCCCCTAATCCGCCATTATCTCTGACTTTTTTTTCTCCTCGCTGATCGCTGTTTAACATAAACCGCGACTACTGCAAAATGGAATGTCGGCGATCGAAACGGTCTTCTCTGGGCCACTCACACAGCTACTGTTAGATTAAAAGCTGAACCGTCACACCATAAAACTAAGGTCTAGTACTTCATAAATAAGTCAGGTGCATGGTTCAGTGGTTCTGTGAAGTGAGGAGTTAATATCCTTTGAATAAAAGTCGCTACACAGGTTATTTACAATAGTTTGAATCCAATAATTTTATTACCCTTTAATCTAAGTTGACAATTATTTTTGAGCCTATTAAACAATCAGAATGAATTATCATAAACAAGATGATACAATACCACAATTCAGTTCAGAGCTCTGAGATACACACTTCTTTCCCTTGGCACAGAGTAAAGTCTAGCACACAGGGCAAAAGTCTGTTATCCGAAGGTGTCGCTGTTGATCCATCCATCGAAGTTGATCAGGCTTCCTGCTGTTCTCACGCTTGACAGTAGCCTTGGCTTTCCCAAGCATCCCGTCGAAGGCATCTGGATTGCTCTCCTCCCTAATTTTTGGGTGCTGATAAGCTTCTATGAGGTTATTGTCTAAAATAAGTTAGCCAAGGCATCTGGCATTTTGAGTTTCTATTTACTAGGAACTAACACACTGAATTCTGCTGTGTAATTTGATGGCATTGATATCCATTTAAAGCTTTTAGTCATTACTAGTTAATATCACAATAAGAGTATACGATCGTTTAGGCCACAAAACATTACTATCTTTATGAACTAATATTGATTTTGATGCACAACTAGTTTGCTTGTATTTTCAGTGAAACACTCCCTGAAAAAGGGAGTGAGAGAGAGAGAGAGAAAAAGGGCCTCTTAAACTATGATCTCATCTCATGCTTGATAAACACAGTCTTTTAATATAAAGTCATATTAACACAGTTATACTAAAACTCATAACACTATTAGACCTACAAATTATTCAAATATACGCACAGTATAAAAATCTAACTATTAGTGTATTGCTCAAATAATCAGAATAGCTGAGTTTAAGGCAGTGTATGTGTACTCACAGGATATCTACTTCTTCTAAAGATCCTGTCACACAGCACTAATTAAACAACACTCAATTCTAAGACTTTAATTCTAAACACACTCTAATTTCCTTCCACTACCCTGTGTGTCTACAAACAGTTTAACGCGCGATCTTAAAGTATTTAGCGAGGTCTGTGGCGACGTGAAAAAAACAAAAAAACAACAATAAATCGCTGGCACTGGTGAGTACATTATGATATTAAACTCTGGCGTGGAATGTGTTAAGATTATCCAGAGAAAATTACAAGAGTGAAATCAGAGTAAGTATTAGGAACTGTAGTCAATAAAAAAACAAGGTAAATAGTCATATAGAGTGCTGAGAGAACAGTGTATTGCCTCAAAGAAACTATGGTAAACAATGAACCTAGAATCTGTCTAAACAACATGGTATCTATGTAACATCCTGTATATTTCTAGCGGTCATAGCTGAATCATTAGAGAGCACACCTGCGGAGCCGGAGGCCCTGGTTGTCCCAGGTTTGATTCCAGACCAGGCCAGCAACTGTGAGTAATGTTATATTAATGTATTCTATGAACGTGGTTGTAGGCATAGGATGTTCTCTTTTATATGAACTGTGTGAATAGGAGGCTTGAACATCATGTCAATAATCTGTTATGTCAATCATGCATATTCCCTGAACAACATGTTTTAATACTTTAATACTAATTATAAAGACAGAAACTGATACTTGATAAAGACACATTGTTGCTTGATTGCACTCATGTAAGGCAAGGCAAGGCAAGGCAAGGCAAGGCAAGGCAAGGCAAGGCAAGGCAAGACAATTGTATGTGTATTGCACATTCCAATAACAAGTACTAAGAACTAACTACAAAAAGTGCTCCTCAGAGCACAGGTCTCCGCCAGCGCAGGTAGGTTATTGTGGGCCAGCAATGTTGATGGAATATGAAGAATCGGACAGATCTGTCTTGATCACATGACTATAGAGATGATGTGATGATGTGTGTTTGAACAAAATCTGTAATTAAAAAAAAAAAATTGTGCAAAATGCGGCTTCCTGGTGGCGCTGTAATAGGTGTTACGGTGCCACGTTGTGAAGACATTTTATCCTATAGTAGTAGTCAGGGGTCATCAATATGTCCATATATATGAACCAAATGGACCCTTACGGGTCCATTTGGTTCCATTTGAACACCATTTTGAACATTCAGGGATAGTTCTCTATGTGTTTCTGGTAATATTATTGTCCACTCATTTTGTATGTCCGTGTCAAAAATTGAATTTTGACAAAAATGTCCGCCACAAGCCAGCATGGCGGTGACCCCTGGTAGTAGTAGTAGTAGTAGTAGTAATAATAATAATGTTGATGATGATGATGATGATGATGATAATGCTCTGCTGTGGCAAGTACAATAATATTGCATGTATGTCAGTAAAGAAAAGTAATTTTCTGTGTTATGCAGTAAGAAACTCTTCACAAAAAGACAAAGAGGATGAAGGTGTTGAATATGAGGAGATTGGCATCACTGCAAATGAAATGAAAATCTTACATCAACTTGGTGAGTGATATTTACATTCTCATCAGCCAGTGATACACATTAATTATCTAACTCTGTCTCACTGTATAATACTGTATAAAACCCAGTGCTTAATTTGTAAATGATTAGGTGCCGGAGCTCATGAACCCCTTAGTCTTGCCAACACCCCCCTCCCCCACACACACACACACACACACACACACACACACACACACACACACACACACACACAAATTTTGATTTAACCCTGTAGCACTTTGGGATATCCAAAAACGTAAACAACAATAAAAGGTATTATTAATATTATTATTATCATCCAGAATATCCACACTACAAAACAATAGAATAATTGTATCCCAAAAAGGTGGTCTCCAGGTTGGGGGTCATCTTGGACCTCAGCTGTGATGTCAGGGTGTGTGTCCACATCATCATACACCTCCTGTGGATCCTCTACCTCATAGATCACTGCACCTGTACACACACACACACACACACACACACACACACACACACACACACACACACACACACACACACACACACACACACACACACACACACACACACACACACACACACACACACACACACACACACACACACACACACACACACACACACACACACACACACACACACTTATTATTATTATCTTTCTATTTTCTTTATAATTGACGGTCCCAGACATGGTGTGCATGGTGTGAGTTGTCACAGGTCTCACATGGGACAAATATTGTTCAGTGGTCTGGCTATTGGAATGTCTTCTTTCCCCACCTTGAATGTACTTAATTACACATTATACAGTTTACATTTTGTTTTATTATCAATAAAAAAATATAATTTACCTTATTTGGTTACCTATCGAATGCTGGCCTCTCCTGCCATCACTGCAGTCAATGACGGCAGGTACAGTAACAGAATCAAATGAGTAACCATATTCCCAGCCGTGGAAAAATATGTGAAATGATGTAGCTTTCAAGTAACCTGACTCCGCCAAATGGAAGAAGCTTGCGACACACATTTTGTTTCACAGCCTACTTCCATCTGAGACTCCAGTAGCAGATTCGATGCAAGACAGCGTTTCATTTTTTCAAGCTACTTGGCAGGTGATTGGATGATCCCGCCCCTAGCAGCCGCTGATTGGTTCGTACACGCAGCGACCGGGTAGCTTTACTCCCTGAGCGATCCCAGATGCAGGGTGTATTGTGAAACCTTTTAAGTTATATTTCTTATATTGTGTTATACATTGCGACTGTTCCTTGTTAGGCTGCCATGCAAAACATTTCACAAAAGGAATGTGCTTCTGAGTTATAAAAGTTTTGTGAGGGAGAAGCAGCGACAGCCCCTCTCTTCTACACCAAGATTTAAAAGTGATTCCAATGTCAACACAATTAAAATCTCCTGTGGCTAAGTGATGGGAGGGTAATGTCCATTCTCTCTCTCTCTCTCTCTCTCTCTCTCTCTCTCTCTCTCTCTCTCTCTCTCTCTCTCTCTCTCTCTCTCTCTCTCTCTCTCTCTCTCTCTCTCTCTCTCTCTCTCTCTCTCTCTCTCTCTAACAAGGTCCATTTCTCAGAAGTTAATTCAATTAAAGCAGACAAAAGGCCCACTGGCACCAATAAAGTTCATGTGAAATGTGAGGCCGTGCGATGGACACGCAGTGTCTTGCGCCCATTCAAGCGTGATTCACATTTGCATAATGCTCAGCCATTGGGCAGGCCTGTGATCACCATAGGTTACAGTTGGTGTTGTGAAGCAATGTGGTGCTGCAGTTAGTGGATGTGTCTTGTCTAAAGCTGACAGACCGAGGTCAAGCCCTCCACCCCACACACACGACAAGTGTAAATAATATTTACAATAATTCCATTTCTTTCTTCTTTTTTTGTGACTTTAGACAATGCCGGTATTGTGTTGTTTCAATCATATCAGTAGAAATACTAGACTGGGGAACGATGCATGCCCCACCATTTTATGGAATACCCATTATACCCGTTGTAACCGTCCATCTGTGCCCATATACGGAGATATCTGTATCTGTCTGTCTGCCTGTGTCCCTTTTATGCCCATATACAGTATGGATATCCCTGAAGTTATCAGTATATGGCCATATATGGGAATACCCATATATGGCCATATGGGGGGGGGGGTCGGCGCGTCGTTCGTGTGTACTTTCATAAAGGTGTAACAGTGGCTCCAACTTTCCTGCATGTTGAGTGTTGGTGTGGTGAGGTTGTGGGTTGAGGACCACGGTCACTTCCTCCTCATGGATGACATCATGAGACAAGGAGGAAGTACTTCCTGCATCGTTCAGAGTCTCTGACCTGCATCCTGCTTTCAACATGACAAGAAACAGAAGCACAAGTAAACTCACGTAAAAACACTTCAGTTTATCCACACACTTCAGTTTATCCACACAATCCTACCGCTTCAAACGACAAAATACTGTAATATACTGTAGTGTAAAGTAAACGATCAAAATGATCAGAAAATTGGCATCTTATCTTATCTTATCATCCAACATATGAATAGATTAAAGGCTGGTTGCTCACCAATCAATTATAAAGAAAATAGAAAGATAATAATAATAAGTGTGTGTGTGTGTGTGTGTGTGTGTGTGTGTGTGTGTGTGTGTGTGTGTGTGTGTGTGTGTGTGTGTGTGTGTGTGTGTGTGTGTGTGTGTGTGTGTGTGTGTGTGTGTGTGTGTGTGTGTGTGTGTGTGTGTGTGTGTGTGTGTGTGTGTGTGTGTGTGTACAGGTGCAGTGATCTATGAGGTAGAGGATCCACAGGAGGTGTATGATGATGTGGACACACACCCTGACATCACAGCTGAGGTCCAAGATGACCCCCAACCTGGAGACCACCTTTTTGGGATACAATTATTCTATTGTTTTGTAGTGTGGATATTCTGGATGATAATAATAATATTAATAATACCTTTTATTGTTGTTTACGTTTTTGGATATCCCAAAGTGCTACAGGGTTAAATCAAAATTTGTGTGTGTGTGTGTGTGTGTGTGTGTGTGTGTGTGTGTGTGTGTGTGTGTGTGTGTGTGTGTGTGTGTGTGTGTGTGTGTGTGTGTGGGGGGGTGGGTGTGTGTGTGTATGGCCCAACAGTAAGGCCTGGATTCTTGTCGGTTCTGACTGGTTCCCGTGCATGAGAGTACATGAGAGTGCGTGTATGTGTGAGATGGTGCGTGTGTGTGTGCGCGCGCATGTGTGTAAGAGGGGATCTGTGAACTGGTTATGTAGTCCGGGGTCCAACATGAGGTTGTAGGCCCTGTGTGCCTGTTCTGCATGTGCTTTGAGCATGTGTTTGTGTGTGTCTCTGACTTGATGTGATGAAAATTATGAGGTGTATATACTGTATATATGTATGTATAATGTGTGTGTATGCTTACAGATTTACGACAATACTTTTAATATATTACAAGTTATTATTAGTAGCAGTATTAGTATATCATTAGTATTATATTTACCCTTTTACAACTGGACATGTATCCATTTTAATAAAAATATATCTACATTAACCATAGTTGTTATTGAAAGTTGAAGTTATGTTTTATAATAAACATGTTAAACTTGTAGATCGGCTGTATTTTATTTGATCTTTTGTAAATGAATGGCCTACTTTATCATACAAGAGTGTTGCACAAAAGTAGAGAAAATAGCCGATCTACAAACTGAAGTGGTCGGCATTGGTTAAATATTTATAAAACCAACAGACAGATTTAAACACGTTCACTTTCAAAGTATATATTTTATTGCAAAAATAGCAGCTCTACAAGCGCGCAACGATGCAACATGTGAGCTTGTAAATCAGCTATATTCACTTGTTTTATGCGAAAAAAAACAATGTTGAAATATGGAGATGCAAGGTTTCTGCCTGACAACACTGATTTGTAATGTGTTTTATTTCAATGTGTTTGTTGTGTGTGAAGGTTGTTTACTACAACAGAGCATCATGCTGTACTGAGATGAATTCATCCTGTGTGTATGTCTTATATTTATATTATATTATATTATATTATATTATATTATATTATATTATATTATATTATATTATATTATATTGTCTTGTCTTGTCTTGTCTTGTCTTGTCTTGTCTTGTCTTATGTTGTCTTGTGTGTACTTGGCTGATCATCTAATTCAGTGGTTCTCAAAGTGGGGTCTGGGGACCCCCAGGGGTCCTTGAGCAAAATGTGTTAATATAGCATAAAAATCAGTTAAACCACTTTAACCCCTATATACTGTACACATCGGCTATTTGAAAATAGCAGATCTGCTATTTTCCAAGATTCTTGAATATGTTTTGAAACATTCTAGCAACAAGTCTTGTATGGGGGTCCTTGGTGGTCCTTGGCACAAAATATTTTCAGCAGGGGGTCTAACTGATGCTGATCACAACTTTTTTTGATTGATTGATTGATTGATTGATTGAATACTTAGGTTACCATGAGGTGCATGCATAGTCAAAATGACATTGGCTGACAGGTGCCGCCCCAGCCCATAGGAGTACATGCAATGACCAATATCACCCTCCCCGCCTGGCTTCCCTCCCCCAAACACGGACCAATTGTGTTCACATAGATGCCCGACAAAACCGGTTGCACCACGGTGGTTTCGAACCCACAACCTCCGTGGTGGACCTTACCACTACTGCGCCACCTGAGCGCCCTTACCCCGGTAATTTTTACCACACACGCTTGCGTCCAACACCATACATGTGTTTTGAGCTGATGCAGTGGCACACATCACCCCTGCCAATGTCACATGCTGCTAATTAGTTTGGGCCTAAATCACAAAAGCAGGCTAGAGCTGATATACTATGCTGTGGATAAGCAACATTACACAGACCTGATTAGGCCTGGCGGAGATCTGCCCTCTGTGGCGCGAAGTTGCATTTACTGTGGTTTGTGTGGAGTTTCCCATTTCAGAAGCACATGCAGTGACGAATGTTTGTTTCCAGTCAGAAGAAAGGTGTGAATTTACTGAGAAACCACCTGATGATGAGATAAGTAACAAGAAGGTAGGACATAGATGTCAAGTATAGACTGGCAACAGTGTGAAACAGGTCAGTCCCTGTATGTCTGTGGGAGGCGTTTTTTTCCGAGGTCAGGCATGTAGTAGACTGCCCCAACGCTCCTGATTTCGTGTATAGAGGGGCGGGTGTAAAGAGCCGGCGAGAGATTGCGGCTGATCCCATTGGTTCACCGATCTGTCCGTCAACCCCCGCCCCGTTAACACAACATTACGAGCGACGCCCACTGCACTCTGGTTGGTTGGGAAGTGAAACACTTCCTCATACCGAGTACACCGACGCGCTGGGCCAGGCTTTTATTTTTTAGCAACACTAAACAATAAAAGCCTGGAGATCGAGGCTAGGCATGTAGTGGATATAGTGGGATGTGTGATGCTTGTGTTTTCTGCCATGTAGTTGATTGATTTGGCCAGCGTTGGTAATGCAAGACATGAGTTACAAGAATATGTAGTTGTTACCTGATAACAAGTTGTTTAGAATTTGTTATTACATTTGTAATGTTTACATTATAATTGATTGGGATTCTGTAATATTTCAATATTTAATTATTAAGAATTGGTACAGTAAAACATCTTGGTAATAATCACAGATGGACTTGAGGAGGTGTGGTACAAGAATCAATGTATCAACCAATAACTCATACTAAATATCGACAACGTTTTAGAAACAGGATGCACATATAGGATTAATGTGGCCTATAGTCGCTGGCTTCTTTAGGGCTTGTTTTCATATAGCCCTGGTTGCTTATTTCTCTCGCAGAATATGGCAACACTGTTGAGGTGTCAGGTGAGTCACAGTGGATGTGACACTGACATCATCTTTCATCATGCCACATGACAACACCTCTCCAGGGTCCTAAAGGTCACACCTAAAGGTCACACTGTCCTGTTAACCAACCCAGGCTGTGGGAAGTGAAAAGTTCACCTTTTATCTACTACAGCAGGCCAAGGACCCCTTAAGACCCCCACCGCCTTTACTCTGTCATGAAATCAGATCATGTGGAAGTAAGCTTCATATGATTTAAGTGTTTATATAACGGGTATAGAGAGCATTTTATAGAAATGTGTTTAGAAGTTTCCAGAAGGAGGAACACGTTCTGTGAGTCAGTAGCAGAGAGTTGGTGTGTGAACCTGTTATTGTGTCCTCGCTGAAGCCTACAATTATCACACTTGTATATCTACTCGTGACTCTGAACTCTTTTTATTTATAAACACTAACATGATGTAACAAGGCTCACACTACAACTCTGTACTACTGACTCACAGAACATGTTCCTCCTTCTAGAAACGTCTGTTGTACAGCCATACTGCAGTCAGTGGTGGCTGCAGTAAAAACAGGCACAGCATAACTGTGACCTCATATATAGGTGTCTACCAGGGCTCTATACTCGGCCTGCTCCTTTTCCCTCTAAACCAAATCTCTTCACACGCGAGCCTGTGGATCTATTTTCGGGCCAATGTTCACCTAGTAAGACATGTTCCAAATGGAGATGCTGTGGGGCAGTGGTTCTCAAACTTTTTCATAACAGGGACCCCCAAATTGACACTTATTAGCCCGCGGACCCCCATTTCAAAGGATATGCTAGGGACCCCCATGAGAGAAGATTTTTACGGCTCTAGCAGTGATTCTCCACCATTTGAGTTTCAAGGACCCCAAGTTTGACATGCATTAAGCTACGGACCACCATTTAATGGCATTTCTATTTCTGGGACCCCAATTTATACTGTAAAATCTATGTTAATTTAACTCTGAGAGTGTACAAATGGAACCAAATGGACCATAGAGTCCATTTGGTTCCATTTGTACACTCTCTGAGTTACAGACCCATAAGTGTCCATTTGGTTCCTAACTATCCATCATTTAGCTGGGGACCCCCTGGAACTCCCTCAAGGACCCCTGGGGGTCCCCGGGCCCCACTTTGAGAACCAATGCTATAGGGTTTAAGTGGTTGGAGGGTTCCTCAAAGAACAATACAAAAAATGCTTCTTTGAGGAACCATTTCTGGCTCCTCGAAAAACCTTCACAAAACAAAAAGGTTCTCTATAGAATCATATGAGGAACATAAAAAGCCATTCACCAAATAAAACAACCATTTATCTTCCACATTTAATTAGCAAGCTCCTTCTCGCCTTGTGTTGCATTAGTAATCGTCTTCCAGCCTCCCACACATGATGGCATGACGAGTGTGACTGTGAATGTCACTGTGTCACTGTGGCTGTCACAATGTTCCATGTTAAAACACACACACGCACATGCACGCACATGCACGCACATGCATGCGTACACATAGAGTACAGTGTCTAACCCACAGTGGTGGAAGAAGTACTCCATTTTTTACCAGAGTAAAAGTAACAATACCACAATGTAGAAACACTCGAGTATAAGTCTGGTATTCAGAATTTACTTTAGTAAAGTACAAAAGTATCAAAATATACTTAAAGTACCAAAAGTAAATGTACTCATTATGCAGAATGTCCCATTTCAAGTTTTCAAAATGTATAAAAATCTTTTGAAAATATCAGATCTACAAGCTCACAACGCGTTGTGACGCATTGTGAGCTTGTAGATCAGCTATTTTCAAATAGCCGAAATATATATATATAGAGCGTTAAGAGGTTAATGTATGTTTAGTATTAAGAATCTAAATCTAAAAAGTAACTAGTAAGTTTTGGTTTTCAAATAATTGTAGTAAAAGTAAAAGTACAATATTTTCCTCAGAGATGTAGTGGGGTAGAAGTACAAGTATCGAAAATTGGAAATACTCCACAAAAATACCTCAAAATGTTAGGTATTTTAGTTACTTTAGACCACTGTGTACATTTTTTAGCCTGGCATGTGTTTAACTTAGCATTGTCCAGTGTCAGCCTGGACAACCAGCTGTCCCTTATACTTAGTTACCCTAAGTGTCATTGTCATTTTATATCTGGTACAGATACTACTGTGTCAGCCTTGTTTTGACGTGTTGTTAAATAACAATGTTACTTGTTGTTATACAAAAACCTCTTCTCCTTTGATGGAAATCCTGTATAGGGATTCTAAGTTAGAATAGCTAAACTGAATGTATGTGGTTCTGGATCTCTCCCCTTAAAGACAGTGGTATAGTCATTTTACAATCAATTTAAAAAAAAAAGGTTAAAAGCTTGTTAATCCAAGCTATTGCTAGCATTGGTAGCATGCATAAAATGAAACAATAAGCAGGGTTTCCTCATAAAATTAAAGATGATATATATATATATACATATGATAGCACATAATTCAAAATATGTGTTTGGAATCCTTTTTAACCACATTAATCGTAGGAGCCCTTTTCTGGGAACATTCAGCGACAATTGTGACACGCTGTGAGATTTGGTGTGGAGGGAGAAAAAAATACAGGGGCCTAGTATGGACCCCTGGGGGACTCCGGTCAATTAAATAGTTATATAGTGGTTATGGTTGAATTTAGGGCTACAATACAACCAAAGGCAGCACTATTATCTTCCCTTAGCAATACTGCCCTCTGCTGTCCACATCATTATTCTGGGTCATGGAAATGCACTGTAATACTGTAAAGGAGAATTCAATAACAAAGAAACACATATTAATGTTTACACAATGCAAAATGAAATTGCTGGGATGTATTGCAAACAGACACAACTGCCCAACTCAACTGCTACTTGCACATGTGGTGTTTGATCTTCATTCTCCTTAGCCGTAGATTAAGACTCATGTATTTGATCGATTCTGACATTTTCAATCTACGAGTTTTAACGACCACCCCCTCCAGATTCCACTGCATTGTCACCTCCAAAGCCCGTATTTCTCCAAACATGTACAAATGCAGAATATAAGGTGCTTACCCGCGTGCCCCTAATGTTAAGTAACACCACGGTGTAGTTGTGCAATGCATTAGTCCATATTTTTCAATAAAGAAGTGTTTTAATCCCGTCTGTGGCCGATTCTGTTGGAAATTCCCAATGGGCGGTAGTGACGTAGCGCTTCCGGAATTACGCTCAATGTAAACAGGAAGTAAACGAGCGGGGAAAAGACAGACGGGATTAAAACACTTATTTATTGAAACATATGGACTATTACATTGCACAACTAACCCGTAGGGCGAGTGAACATTTGGGGCACAAGGGTAAGCACCTTATATTTTGCATTTGTACATGTCTGGAGAACTACGGGCTTTGGAGCTGACAATCCAGTGGAAACTGGGGGGGTGGTCGCTAAAATTGAAAATGTCAGAATCGATTAAATACATCTACGAGAGTCGCTGTCTGAAAGGCATTGAAGCTGTTTTTTTGCATTGTTTAGTGGTCTCCATCCTCTATTGTTTTTTTGATGCTATATTAACACATTTTGCTGGGGACCTCTGGAGTCCCTTCAACAAGGACCCCTGCTGGGACCTCGACACTTTGAGAACCACTGCAGTAGATCTGCTGAGGAGGACCTTGTTTAGACCTCTCAGAGTCTCTCAGTTCTCTGTAGTGCCTCAGGTTCTTCTCAGGGTAGGAGACCACTGACAGAGGCAGTCTGCAGAGGGCCGGCGTTTCAGTGGAGAGGAGGAGGAAGATGAGGGTTGACAGGCAGAAAGGCCAGGTGCATGCTGGTAACCCCACCTGGAAGAAGAGGAGGAACGTGCTGACTGAGGCATTGTGGGGGGTATGTGAGCAGCAGTGGTGGAAAGTAACTAAGTACATTTACTTAAGTAAAGTACAAATACCTCAAAATTGTACTTCAGTACAGTACTTGAGCATTTCCAATTTTCAGTACTTTTACTTCTACTTCACTACATCTCAGAGGCAAATATTGTACTTTTACTCGACTGCATTTATTTGAAAACTTTAGTTACTATAGTTACTTTGTAGATTTTGATTATTATTACAAAACCACTTATATACATTTCGGCCTTTTGAAAATAGCCAATCAACAAGCTCACAATGCGTCGCAATGCGACTCATTGTGAGCTTGTAGATCTGCTATTTTCAAATGATTTGTATACATTTTATACATTTGAAAACGTTGTGAAATGAGACATTCTGCATAATGAGAGCAAACCTTTTTTTTTTTAAACTTACGGTGGCCATGAGATTTGAAATAGCTGCAGTCATATAAGCACAGAAAAACGCTGTAAAGAATCACATTTGTTTTTGTTAATAAAATAAAAACCATGAGCTTGTACACAAGTTAAAGGAACAGTTCAACCAATACTCATTATAATATTACACAATTACTGAACAATTTAGAAACATGCCTACAAATGACATCATCGGCAGGGATTCTAAGCTAACTGAAACTTTATTTTCCTGGAAAATTGGCACAATAAAATGCTGTAGAAGCCTTTGTTCTTGCATCCATAGAGTACAGAAGTCCTGACGTCACTCGTTCATCCCCTGGTTCGTAAAGTCATTTCTCTATGGAGAATAACATCGGGTCATCTTAGAATCGTCTCATATAAGAATTGTGGTCCAAAAATAAACAAACTGTCTCGGCGATATTGTCAGGGAGGAGGTTCTGTATCGTTTATGATAGTCAGTCACTTATATTTGATACAGTTTGTTTCTGGCGAAAATTTAACTAATTTGGCGGAAGTAACATTATCGTTTTCTCACCGTCAGTTGATGCTTCATATGCATAAGAGTCAAACCGCCGGGATCATTTGTTTATTTTTGGAACACAGTTCTTATTTGACGCGATATTAAACACGTCTATAGGAATTCAGAAGGGGGGGGGGGACGCAAACCAGGTAGGATGCGTAAATTACGTCAGACTTCGGTGCTCTATAAACCAAAAAGAACGTTTTTTGAAATGACCACTGATAATGTCAAAGGCACATTTTTGAACCATCCACAGTCTACAGTGGTCCCTTTTCCACCAAAAGAACTCTGGTTCTAGAACTGGTTCCGGTTCTAGATTCTCAGCCTTAAAGGAGTAGTTCACCCAATATTTTGCAAGTGAGACACAGAGCATATACAATAGATAGAAATGACTCTGTCCTATTAGTGAGCATTAGAGAGGTCCATATATGAAGATAATGTTGAACAATGGTAAAATGTTCTTTTAATATAATATTTATTATTCTTTAGTCTTACCACAGGTTAGAGCCAGTAGGTGGGCCTGCCAAGTCAAAGCATAAAACATCCCTCCGATGGCAGCACAGGACAGAGCGCTGTTATATCCCCACAGCCCTGAGTAGATGTCTCCATGAGAGGCTGCTAGAGCCAGACCTACACAGAGAATATGAGCACAGACAGGACTGTTATATCCCCACATCCCTGAGTAGATGTCTCCATGAGAGGCTGCTAGAGCCAGACCTAAAACACAGCATATGAGCACAGACAGGACTGTTATATCCCCACAGCCCTGAGTAGATGTCTCCATGAGAGGCTGCTAGAGCCAGACCTACACAGAGAATATGAGCACAGACAGGACTGTTATATCCCCACAGCCCTGAGTAAATGTCCCCATGCGAGGCAGCTAAAGCCAGACCTACACAGAGAATATGAGCATGTAGGATTCTCTATGAAATAGTTGTCCAACAGGACAAAACACCCTCATGCATTCAGAATGCTCAAATACTGTGCAAATAGAATGTAAGAGGCTTAAAGGAGAATTCCGGACATTTTAAGTGTTATCTTTGATGTGTCGTTACTCACCTACCGACGTAAAAAGTGGCGTTGTTTTTTTCCAGAGATTCCCCTGTCGTCATTTTTTCAACCCCCTCCGTTGTCATAATGGGAGCGCGTGGCTTAGGGAAATTCGTCTATTATAACCGATGCAAAGTTATTTTTTTCTCTACTATACTCATTGTAGAGTCTCATGATAGTCAAACATGCGCTGAAAGTTCCTGAGAGGCTACCGTTAACGCCGAACGATTTAACACTGGTTGCTTGTTTCTCTACCTGGCAACACCAAGTTGCCAGGTTCTGGAAAGAAACAAGCAACCAGTGTTAAATCGTTCGGCGTTAGCGGTAGCCTCTCAGGAACTTTACGTCGGTAGGTGAGTAACGACACATCAAAGATAACACTTAAAATGTCCGGAATTCTCCTTTAAAGATTGAAAGATTGAAAATTCAATGGTTCATTTACAATAGACCGCCGAAGTCTGACGTCATTTACACATCCTTTGTTTGTCTACCTGGTTCGCAGTTTTCCACCCCCGTTCTGAATCCCATAGACGTATTTAATATCGCGTCAAATAAGAACTGTGTTCCAAAAATAAACAAATGACCCCGGCGTGTTGACTCTTATGGATATGAAGCATCAACTGACGGTGAGAAAACGCTAATGTTACTTCCGCCGAATTAGTTACATTTTCGCCAGAAACAGACTGTATCAAATATAAGTGACTGACTATCATAAACGATACAGAACCTCCTCCCTGACAATAACGCCGACACGCGGTGTTTATTTTTGGACCACAATTCTTATATGAGACGATTCTAAGATGACCCAATGTTATTCTCCATAGAGAAATTACTTCCGCAAACCTGGGGATGAACGAGTCACGTCAGGACTTCGGTGCTCTATTTGACCAATTTCAACCTTGCATTCCTATTTTGAGCATATAACGGAGATGTTAAAAAAAACGATTTCAACATTTTAAAAAAATAACACAATACTGTCATTCAACAAAGTATGAAATACTGTTCATTGTTAAAGGGATAGTTCACCCCCCAAATGACTTTTTTTCTATTGATTAGTCACCCCATGGAGACTTGAATTCATGGATATTGTTTTGTTTTTGTCTCATTCATAAACCAATAATTTGATGACCAGCGAACCAGTGGGCAGCGGCTCCGGTAGGAGACACAAAGGAGACTCTTTTTTGTCTCCTACCGGAACCACTGCCGGTCATCACATCTTTTTATTGTCTTAGGAATGCGACAAAAACAAAAACAATATCCATGAATTCAAGTCTCCATGGGGTGACTAATCGATAGAAAAAAGGGGTGAACTATCTCTTTAACCTTGCATATGATTTAAGTGTTTATATAAAGGGTATTAGAAAGCATTTTTTTGAAATGTGTTTAGAAGTTTCCAGAAGGAGGAACACGTTCTGTGAGTCAGTAGCAGAGAGTTGGTGTGTGAACCTGTTATTATGTCCTATAGCTGGAGCCTACAATTATCACACTTGTATATCTACTCGTGACTCTGAACCCTTTTTATTTATACACACTAACATGATGTAACACAAGCTCACACTACAACTCCGTACTACTGAATGTTCCTCCTTCTAGAAACGTCTGCTATACAGCCATAATGCAGTCAGGGGTGGAAATTTGAGGACCACTTCCGGTCATCAAATTATTGGCATAGGAATGCGACAAAAACAAAACAAATATGGATTCAAGTCTCCATGGGGTGACTAACTGATAGAAAAAAAGTCCTTTTGGGATTTACAGAAAATCCCCCACAAAAGGAAGACCTGACATTCACAATTTGACCAATTTCAACCCTGCATACCTATTTTGAGCATATAAGGGAGATGTTAAAAAAAAAAAATCAAAAATATAATCAAAGTATGCAATAGTGTTAAGTGTTAAGCCATGATAGTGCATCTTACCCTGGATGGTATAAATGAACCTGCTATCACAGCTTTGCAGACGTATTAGACATATTTGGAGTATGAATGAAGCAAAACCACATGAGGATTGTTTGTTACCAGATAATACTCCAACAGCAGAGCCCAGCAGGGCATGAAGGCAGATGGTTGGTGAGGAGATCAGTAGAGCCAGGAGAAACACACCTGCAGACCAGGGGTTGTCACATCCGTACACCTGACTGACCCCTACTGGCACTGCCAGGAACAGCTGCAAACGCACAAAGGACCCCCAAAATTATATGTATTGTATGTATGCGGACCCCCATCTCAAAATATTTCGTTCCAGGGACCCCCAGAAGCAAAGATTTGAGTTACAAATGTTACAAAAAATATATATATTCAAATATTTGCAAAATTTTTCATGATTTTTCAAAAATAGCTAAAGTATAAAATAATAGTTAAAGTGGTTAGAATCTAAAATGACAGATGCTTTCCCGGTCTTAATGGGTTAATTCAATTCAATACATTTCCCAGTGTTTAAAGCTTGCAATCCATAACTTATTTTAACCACTCTCCTGGCTCGTGTACTTGGTCCACTCCTTTTGCCCCTCTTTGTCAAACCTCTTTGGTATTATAGAAGTCTTTGTCTTTATTTGAAGTGAGAGATGTTATCTCGGGGTTAATTGAGATGGACTGATGGCATTTCTGTCACACATACCTGAGAGACATCAAGTCGTTCCATGGTGCTGTTGTGAAGCTGCGGGGGCGACTTTGTGATGAAAGGCTGGAAAAATCACATACTGTATGAGTTAAGTGCATGTGCGTACGTGCGTGCGTGTGCATGTGCAAGTGTGGATTTGTGTTCATATTTGAATTTGTGTTCATATTTGAACACAATCTGTTTACTGTAATTTTGTCTGTGTATCTGATGGCATTTATTTTTTTTAATAATTTTTTGGGGGCCTTTTATGTCTTTATAGATAGGACAGTAGACTGACAGGAATGGGGAGAGAGATGGGGAGTGAAATACAGAAAAGGTCGTCGGGATCGGGATTCGAAGAACCGCCCAGGCCCTGATGGCATTTAAGAGTAATGTTACTACCTGACTGACATAATCACATTGGTTTTTAACAAACTTTTCAAGACTTCATTGGAGATGGTATTAAAAAAAGGGGAAAAAATCTAAATTGAATTCAATATTCTTCAACATATACATAACATAGTGGAAGCATTTCATTTTGTGTGTTCACGCAATGCCATATACAGAACCATGTATGCATCAGTGGTGTAACGTAACTAAGAACATTTACTTAAGTACTGTACTTAAGTACACTTTTGAGGAATTTTTACTTTACTGCAGTATTTCCCATTTGCAACACTTTTACTTCTACTCCCCAACATCTCAGAGGCAAATATTGTACGTTTACTCCACTGCAATTATTTGACAGCCTTAGTTAGGCCTACTAGTTACTCTGCAGATTTAGATTATTATCACAAAACATACATTAACCACTTCAGCCCTGTATATCTTTCGGCCATTTGAAAATAGCCGATCTACAAGCTCACAATGCGTCGCATCGCGACGCATTGTGAGCTTGTAGATCTGCTATTTTCAAAAGATGTTTATACATTTGAAAACTTGAAATGGGACACTCTGCATAATGAGTACTTTCTACTTTTGGTACTTTAAGTACATTTTGATACCAATACTTTTGAACTTTTACTCAAGTAAATTTTGAATACCTAACTTTTACTTGTAACACATTGAGTGCCAAAAACGGTCCGGACCGTTTTTCATGATCCAAACGAGTTTATTTTATTTTTATTTTATTTTCCTTCACAGCACCAGGAGATATCATTTTTCGAAGATTTAGACTTTAATCCACTTCCTGGTTAACTTATGACTTCAAAAGCCTGTATCTCGGCTCCTGTGTACTTTTTTTTTTTACTATGTATTTTTGACTATTTTTGACTATTTTCAACTGGCTGCAACTATGGAACGGATTACCGAATGTTTTGAATTTCCCCCCCCCGATTGTACGAGACCTCTATGTGTGTAATGAGGGGATCACCGTGAGGACGGTGATCACTGAAAATATTTTGTGACTACTTGAAAAAGGTTCAAAAATGGTTCAAAATCCAGGCACTGACTGTACCCTGTTTTAAAAAACCCCTGGCACTCAATGTGGTAACAGAGTATTTCTTCATTGCAGTATTGACACTTTTACTTAAGTAAAACATGCGAGTACTTTTCCCACCACTGGAATGTATACATGCATGCACGTCGTGCGTTTGTGAGTGAGCGAGCATGCGTATATATATGACTATAATAACAGCTATTACCCCGGGAAAGTAGGGATGGTCGTGTCCTGTGGCCGCTAGATGAAGACACAGCAGAATGTTGAAGGGCAGGGTGAACACCGGGACGTCCCATTTGCTGCTGATTGAGGACAAGGCGCTGGAGACCACCGGACTGCAAAAACACACACAAACACAGGAAACAGGATATGGATTAGTGATTGGTGTGGGAAAACAAACCATTGTGCTTTGTTGCAATGAAATTAAGAGACTGGACTGTGTTTGTTTGTCTGTGTCGTGGTGGGGGATCAAGCTGTATTGAGAACAAAGATGTAGATGTGTATCTACACACATTATTGTTTACTCTCAGCCTTAAAGGAGTAGTTCACCCAAAGAAATTACTTCTTTTCTATTAATTACACGCCCCATGAAGCCTTTTTGTCACATTCCTAAGCCATTCATTTGATGACCGGGTCAACTCGGTCAGTAGGAGACTCAGTAGGCGTGTCATTAAAAAAAAATAATAATAATCTCCATGAATTCAAGGCTTCATGGGGTGTGTAATAGACAGAAAATAAGTATTTTTTTTTGTGGTGAACTACTCCTTTAACTCTTCTGAGTCCACTTTCAACCTGGCGTCCCTGTTGGGCATATAGAGCATCGCAGTTCCCGCCCCTTCCGGGTTCCACCGCAAAATACTCAATGCATTTTTCCCATTGACATTTCCAAAAATATTTATATCAATTAATTTAAGCCTAGAATCAAGCCATCCAGGGTCCTGGTGAATCATGACCATAAAACGTTTGATTTTGTTTTTTAAACGGCAAAACAAAGGGTATTTATTAAATATAGTATATCATATAATTAAATATAAAATAAAAAAAATCACAGAAAAAAACGTTTTATGGTCATGATTCACCAGGACCCTGGATGGCTTGATTCTAGGCTTAAATTAATTGATATAAATATTTTTGGAAATGTCAATGGGAAAAATGCATTGAGTTTTTCCTTCCGGCACCAGGAAAAACCAGGAAGTGGGCGGGAACTGCGATGCTCTATAGGCAAAGAATTTCCAAAAATGACAGAAGAAATAGCAAAATAAAATAGCTGCTACACTCGGCACCGTCGTATGGTTAAGTATAAAATATGATTTAAGAAGTTTTATATCCTGTATATCAGGGGTGTTCAAAGTTTTTCAGCCCAAGGACCCCTTAGCTGTGAGAGAGATGAAGCAGGGACCCCCCACCCATATTGTGTAGAATTGTGTTGCAGATTAAATTAAATAAGATCTTATTTCCCTCTACAAAAATAAAAAAATTGCCGATCTACAAGCACACAACGCCTCGTTGTGTGCTTGTAGATCTGCTATTTGTTGGCTATATGTTTCTCATTCCCCTCAGAACCCCCCTCCTATTACACACAAAGATTTGGAGGACCCCCTGTAGTAACTCTGAATATTATATTCTGTATAATTTTTTTTTTTCTTATACTCCGGGACAAAGTGAACCTTGACCTTGATCTGTTGACTGGACGATTTTCTTCTTCTTTTTTTGCATATCATCACTCAACACACAATAACAGATAGCTGATGAACACCTGAAGAGCGTACAGTATACTTACCATAACATGGACATGAACATATTGGGCAGTAAAAGCCACCAGTACCAATCTCCCTTGGCAGAGAAAACGGCCATCAGCATTCCAACCAGGGTTCCATTGTAGCCGTATAGACCAGCCTGTATGGCCCCCCTGAGTCGATACAACAGAAATAGTCAGTATGTTAGATGGTCCGACTCCTCACTAATGCTCATTGTAGATGCAGTGGTGGAAAAAGATGCAGTGGTGGAAAAAGTACTCAAATTTGTACTTAAGTAAAATTATCAATACTGCAATGTAGAAATACTCTGTTACAAGTAAAAGTCCGGAATTCAAAATGTACTTGAGTAATAGTACAAAAGTATTGGTATCAAAATGTACTTAAAGTACCAAAAGTAGAAAGTACTCATTATGCAGAATGTCTCATTTCACAAAGTTTTCAAATGTATAAAATGCATAAAAAACTTTTGAAAATAGCAGATCTACAAGCTCACAATGCGTCGCGATGTGACGCATTGTGAGCTTGTAGATTGGCTATTTTCAAATGGCCAAAATGTATATAGGGCTGAAGTGGGTAATGCATGTTTTGTAATAATAATCAAAATCTACAAAGTAACTAGTAACTAAAGTTTTCAAATAATTGTAGTGGAGTAAAAGTACAATATTTGCCTCTGAGATGTAGTGGAGTAGAAGTAAAACACGACACGACGGTTACCTGTCGTGTCCTAGCAGCACTACAGCAGACATGGTAGAGACCAGGGTCCCCAGCAGGCCGTTCAGACCCCACCAGGGGTTCTGCAGAAACAGGCCCACTGTGATGAGGAACCCACTGACAGGGTTGTTGACGAACATGACCTGAGCCACGCCCCGAAACACACAGTCCACGAGCTGGAGCACCACAGACTGTCCTGGAGAGGAATGATGCACCATGTGCTGGTGTCAGCTTATCAATAACCCAATTCCAACCGGGAACGCATCCGTGTAACCACTTTATCCATATTTTATACTTTGGCTATTCAAAAATAGTAGATCTACAAGCTCATAGCGCAAGCAAGAGTGCCGCGCTATGAACTTGTAGATTTGCTATTTTTGAAAAATCTTTAACATTTGGGCAAATATTTGAATATATATTCTCGGGGGAACAAAATATTGGGGGTCCGCGGCCAAAGATGATGAAGAAGATTGCTTTAAAAATATACATATTCAAAGATTTGCAAAAAATGTTCATGATTTTTCGAAAATAGCAGATCTATAAGCTCAGTATGAGCTGCTATTTTTGAATAGCCAATGATGACATCTAAAATGACAGATGCGTTCCCGGTCTTAATGGGTTAAATGGATAAATACATATCTGTGTCAATGATAGTTAACTTATGAAGGTTTATTGTCACTGTAGGTGAAATGACTATAAGATTTAAAAATAATCACTTTTTTAATACTCTTATACACTATCTTTGAAAATTCTGAATTTGTTTGACAATTATTCCCCCCCTTTTTTTTCTTTTTCTCTTTTCTTTACAATTCCCTCTTATAATGACATGGCCGTAGGGACACCAGGTTGTAAGTGGTTAAATCAAAATCTGCAATAATATTGGAGTAGTATTTGAAATAAAAATTCTGAATAATCTGAACTAAAACAAAACTTTTGTTATTTGAATCTAAATTAAGTGGTTAAATACCAGTCCTATAGGAGACATATTTGTGAATTGAACACACTGTAGTTAAACAGTGGAATAAATAGATGATCACTTACGTTGCATCCATTGTCCATACTCATGCATGTCTCCAGTACAGAAGCACATGGCTCTGCAGAGACCTGAGCGAACTTGAGGTTCCTTATGTGAAGGCTGTGTGATACGTTCCATGTTCTCATGTCAATACAGGCTCTTTATTCATGGATGGCTGCTCTGGTCTGCAAAACAAAGATAGATCACATAGTTTAAAATTGTATACACTTTAGACTATAGTCTTAAGTGCTACATTGCTACAGAGCGTTTGTTTGGTCACAGGGGTCTCTCCAGCTCTTTAGTAAACAGAATAAAGTACATTTTCAGGTAGGTGACACATTTTAAGATTTTAAGCCAATCAGGAGAGAGCACTGAAAATACATTTTCTGTTTAATAAAGAGCTGGAGAGACATGGAGACTCCTTTTACTGAACAAACACTCTATAGCAATGAGTACTATCAGAATATAGAGCTATTTAACACTTATTTTAACCAAAGTAAACACTAACCCTACCTTTTAATATAGCACAATGTTACTGCACCCACATCTTTATTTTAAACTTGAAGCATTAAATACCAATACACATAAGCATGACAACAAACAAGGTGCTATACAGTATATGTACTGTATGTAACTTTCCACCAATTGTCTCTGATTAATTATTTGGTAATGCATTTCATTGACAGTATGTAATAATATGTTTAAAACAACCGTACTGTACCTTTGAAACGTGACCCAGGAAAGAATGTTTCCCTCAGTCCATGAATAGTCCTTGGCAATATTTCGGAACAGGCTTCAATCCACTTCCAATCCACCCTCCTCCCCCTCTGTCACATGGGTTTATAAAGAAACAATTCACTACTTCCCTCCCTAATTGTTGAGGGAAACAGAGTCAGGGACACTTTATACGTACGTCATAAGATAGAAGTTTAATGCATGAGTTCATGAGGTACATTACACATTCTGGGTGGTGCTACAGTATGGTTCTCTGGGGAAATCAGGGAGAGAGCCTAGTTATGTATTACAAAGATAAGAGAGGAACTGCTTGTGTCACAGGAGCAAGCTGTACCCTAAACAGCAGATACCAGGCCTGTGCAAATGCAATGGCATCTTGACTCTATGATATTCAGGCAGCGGTGGATGCGACGCATTGTGAGCTTGTAGATCTGCAATTTTCAAAATATATTTATTTGAAAACTTGAAATGGGACATTCTGCAAAATGAGTAGTTTTACTTTTGGTACTTTAAGTATATGTTGATGATGCCAATACTTTTGTACTTTTACTCAAGTACATTTTGAATTCCGGACATTTACTTGTAACAGAGTATTTCTATATTGCAGTATTGATACTTTACTTTTTTTCCCCACCACTGCTATAAACAGAAGACAGTTGTTCAAAAAGTGGTTGAAGGATGAAGTGGGAATTATGAATTCATGCATTAAATATTAATTACATTCTGTCAAATACTGTAGAAACTCCAGGGTCACAAATGCAAATAATCTGTTGAGCCTTTGATGAAAGACTGCATGTGCATCATCAGGGAACGTTACATAATGTAATGCAATGCAACAATATTGTCTGATTAGAAGACTAGGCTTTGTTGAACACTCCGTAGAGAATGGTCAGAAAAGGCATTCTGCAGTCTGTTGTTTCTGCCTCTGTTCATGTTGCTAAGGATGTCGTTCTAATCATAGAATCTGATTGATTATTAATCCGTTCTATGGGAAGCTTCTAAGATAATGAAAATAATATGATTTTGTGTCAAATTCACAAGTAGTTTAGTTGTAATAAGTGTCATAATAACAAAGCAACCCATAAGGACCAGCCCACTGTACAGTACATGAAGTCATTCCTTAACCACTTAACGCTTATATAGTCTACTTCATTGTACACCGAATCATGGGTCATTGCCATCATGGGAATTGCACATTATTCTTGGGGATTAGCAGGAATCTGCTATTTTTCCCTTGGAGATGAACTTAAAATGTAAATAAATTGAAAAAATAAATAAAAATAAAATACCTTTGGACATATCAAGTCAGTGTAAGGCTGCATTATGGACCTTTCCACAAATTCAAACCCATCAGCTATCATCACCATTAATTGCTACCATACATATTTAAAATCAACCAAAGCATGACATTCTATGAACTTATCCCCTCCACTTGTAGGAGTAATAGAAACCTCTTAAGACTGGTAATCACCTATAATCCTTGCCCCTCTCCTTTAAACCCCTATTAGTCGACCAGATTCCCTAGTGCTCAGCACTAGGCCCCCTGCTGTTACTTTTCGCTCTACACTAAATATATTTGGCAAAAAAATAACACATCTACAAGCTTGTAGATCTGCAATTTTCACCCCCAGAATGGGGACGTTAGGGTTTAAGTGGTTAATGAACTCTGAGCATTTGTATGAAAGCATGTCTTGTACACTACAAGCTAATGAGGGATCAGAAAAGAGGATTGTTGTAAACCAGCCCAGCGTTACTGAGGATTATTGAGGATTTCCTGATTAATATAATATCCATTGCTCAGGCCATTCAGCGCCCAATTGAATGGTCTTTATTCATTGAGTGCTGTAGTTAGCCATGCCTCTCATACCATAAAAAATATAAAGAAAATAGTAATTTCATATTGATTGGTAATTTTCATGTAGTTACAGTAGGCTAGTTAGTACAGTACTGTATGTATGGACTGTATGTAGCCTACGTGTTTAATTGGTTTATTGTTCTCAGTCAAAGATTTGTGTCATATTTGTTTTTAGAATTGAGTTACTCAATGGATCTTTCTCTTTTTTCTTTCATCAAGAATTGTTATTTGAATTATTGCAAATCAAATATGCAAAAAAAATTTTTTTTATATAATATTCAGAATTATATGAGCTGAGTTTAAGCTGTGCTCAAACAATGACCCGTGTCCCCTTCAGTCAAACAGCTGAACAAATACAAGAGTGAACTTTATTCTGACTGGTGGTGTTACTGTACAACAAACGTTGATGTTGATTGTAAGATTTTATTTGACATCCATTAGTTGACAAGGTCACATTCCCAAGAAATAATGAATTAGATTTATTCAAATCCCTACATGTAGACTGAGACATGTGACATCATCAAACATAAACAATCTGTTTATAGGATCACATGAGAAGTTATTGATCACATTGTCTCTGTAGGGTGGAGGCCTTGTATGTCGCCGATCAAAACCATCACAAGCTCTTAATACTTTTCATTTGTTAAATATTTATAAAACCCACAGACAGACTTAAGCACTTTCAAACATGTTGGGCATGTTATTTAGAGACATTCAAACTTTTTCAGAAATAGCGAAAATAGCATACAAGTGTTGCGTTGTAGAGCTTGTAGATTTGCTATTTTCTCCATTGTTCTGCGAAACTCATGTGACATGATTTAAAATAGGACGTTAACTAGGCCATTTTGGTCTTGTTGTCATACTCAGGAGCGGGCCCTCGGGGCATCAACCACCTCCTGACTATGGACATGATAGCAAGATAGCTGATGCGTGAATATGATCAATATCATGTCACAGCATTTAATGAACATAAGTTAATGAACATAAAGCTTGTGATAGAGCAAAGGTAATGATGCATCTTATGTTTGGAGGGAAAAGGCACAGTAAGGAGGGGGGGGGCGATCACACTGGGGCGCGTGGCTAGAAACACGTTGCCAACTATGGTATGGCACACCTTGCACGCGCTCCTCTCTCGCGCTGCACGTCACGTCACATCTTCCTAACAGTTTTTAGACATGCATAAAAGTTTAAATATTCTCAACTTTTCAGCAAAAGGCAGGAGCTCGAGTCAAGTAACCTACAGCGGTAGCGGCAGGCAAAAAAAAAGCTTTCTGTGATCACAGCCCCTGTTTAGTCAAGACGTTTCTGAAGCGTCTGTGCCTCAGGTGATCGTCCCCTAAGGAATTACACAACACCTTGTGCGCTCAAGTTCTTTAAAGAAAGTATAAAAACAAGCCATGCTGATAGAAAAAAAGAAGCTTAATCGCTGACATTAAATAAACAGGTTCTAGTTCAAATAAAACTTGACACGACCTGGGTGTGAAAATGTCTTGGTTTTGAGTGTATTAACACATTGCAGTAGCCTACTCCACCACTAAGGGGACTCTTTACAATGGGTGTCTCCTTTATTTTCACCAGAACCTGTAGATAGTTATGCACAATTTTATCAAAGAATAAAGAAAAAGGTAAGATGGGCATTTTGTGATTTCCGGGGTCAACCATGTTAAACAATATATGCATTTATGGCATTGTGTGAAAACACCAAATTGTTCTACTTCAGTATGTTATGTAATGTTAATATTTCATATAATTTACCTTATTTATTTCTAAACAATTGTATTCTATCACATCTCCAATGGAGAAAAAAGTTGGTTATAAAACAAAGTGGATTTTAGGTCAGTCAGGTAGTAAGACTACTCATAACTGCCATACTATACACATAGAAAACTTACAGTACAAAGATTATGTTCAAATACACACACTATATAAAACAAGTGGGGTCCAGGGACCCCCGGGGGTCATTGAGGGGGTTCCAGGGGGTCCCAACACAATGAGGAACAGTCCCATTTAATTATTTTTGGCTATTCGAAAATAGCCGATCTACAATCTCACAAAATGTCACAAATTGGGGTCCACGGCCAAATATAATTTGGGGGTCGTTGCCATGAAAATGTTGATGAACACACAGTCTGATGAACTCAAATCCACAATTTCACACACGCACACACACACACACACACACACACACACACACACGCACACGCACACGCACGCACACACACACACACAGATTAGAGGGAGTCGACTCCGTGCTGGGTGCTGAACTCCTGGAAGTCCTCAGGGATGGTATCTATGGAGCACAAGAGGTCAGGGGTCAGGAGCAGCGGTGGAAAGTAACTATAAGTACATTTACTCAAGTACTACACAGGAACAATCTTGAGGTACTTTACCTGAGTATTTCCATTTGTTTATACTTTATATTTCTACTCCACTACATTTCCCATGGAGACTTGAATTAATGGATATTTGGATCCTAACTTCCTAAGTCAATAATTTTATGACCAGCGGACCAGTAGGCAGCGGTTCCGGTAGGAGATACAAAGGAGACTCTTTGTGTCTCCTACCGTAACCGCTGCCGGTCATGAAATTATTGGCCTTATGCGACAAAAACTAAAAAATCACACCCTGTGTGAAGTGGGCGGTGTCTTGCTAGCTAATCACAATACTGAATGGAGTCAACCAATCATGTAAAAAAAAAAAAATACATTTATTGAAACACTCTTTATGATGGAAGAAACCATAACTTAAAAAAAAACAAATGTATTGTTTTTTTTAAATATAAAAAAAAACTTTTTTGGTCTAAAAAAAACCAAAAAAAACCAAAAAACTTTTTTGGTCTAAAAAAAACAAATTTATTGTTTTTTTAAAGTTATGGTTTCTTATATAGGGCTATGCACATGTGTCATGTGACACTGGCCAATCACAGTCCTGAATAGACTGTGATTGGCCAATCACGGTGCAGGGTTAGGCGGGGTACATTTTTGGCCAATCACAGCGCAGGATTTGTTGTACAAATATCCAAACCTCACTTATAGGGGCGGTTTAACCGCCCAAAAATAGTCTCCGTGGGGTGACTAATCGATAGAAAAAAAGTCCTTTGGGTAGTGAACTATCCCTATAATCCGTGCAAATGCCTCGTATGAATTAACCAATGCAATTTCTCCCTCTCCATTCATAAAGACAGGCCGTACCGTTGCAGCGGTACTTCAAGTTGGACCAGATGATGTTTTCCTGTGAGAAACAGAACACTCCGAGTCGTCCTCCTCTCATGGTGGTGTCGATGGTCACGCCCGAGTCTGCTACCAACTCAGTTCCCTCATAGAATCGGGCCCTGAACAAAAAAACAACAACAGTCAGTGGTGTAAAGTAACTATAAAACGTAAGTATATAACTAAGTATATATATATATATATATATCTATATATATATAAATATATATATATCCCATTAAGACCTGGAACGCATCTGTGTCACTTTAGGCTATTCAAAAATAGCAGATCTACAAGCTCATAGCGCGGCACCGAGTGCCGCGCTATGAGCTTGTAGATCTGCTATTTTTGAAAAATCGTGAAAAAATATATTTTATTTTTTCAAAAAACTGTTAGGATTTAGATTTTTTTAAAGAATCGCCTCAGGTCTTAATGGGATATATATATATATTTATATATATATATATATATATATATATATATATATATATATATATATATATATATATATATATATATATATATATATATATATATATATATTTATATATATATATATATATATATATATATATATATATATATATATATATATATATATATATATACACACACATACATTAATTATATATAACTAATGTGACACAGACGCTGTCCCGGATTAAAAGGCGTATAGGTTACAACAGGTCTAAATGGCTAGAGTAGTAGTACTATATCTATATATATATGGCAACAATAAAATTATTATTATTTCTTTATACAAATTAGATTTTTTTTCTTTCAGAAAAATAGGATTTAGAAGGCGTTGTTAGAACTTGCCTCATGTCTAAATGGGTGTTATGATGACCCTAGAGTCATATATGTATTTTCCTGTGTGTATGTCTTTTTCCCTCATTGGTGGATGGGTGATTGAGTGGTGCTGATTGAGTACCAGCTGGTGTGTGAGTGGGGTGGGTGGTGTCTGATGCTGGTGATTGGCTCCTGACCAGGCTGTGATCTATAAAGCTGTCTGTCACCTATAACTGATATCTTTCTCCTTGACAGCCTCAAACTACACTGACCATGTGTTTGCCAGTGCTTTTAGGTTTGTTATAGCTCTGGCCCATAGTGTTAGACGGAGTTCTCCTTAACGCTATGGTACTTTCGATCCTTTCCCCTCACACCCACTGTAGCACAGGCTGCACAGGCTCTCGTCTTTAGTAAATAAATAAAAAATACACTTTTGCTACTCCCCAAAACAAAGACTGTTTTATGGAGTTGAAAGCCTATTCTACTTAGTGGGTACACTTGGAGCCCCCCACCTCACGTCTAAAATACACTTTTTGGCCACAAATGCGTCCCGACCCACTGTTTGGGAAATAGTGTTCTATAGTCCATACAGTGGATCTAGATTCCCCCCAGACGTATCATCAGGCTGGCTAGTTGAGACTATAGAAAGGATCATGTGATGAATAACTATAACTCTTAACATGTGAATCCTCTCACCTGATGTATCCAACCTGTGGGCGGTGCTGCAGGTACCAGCGGTAGGACACCTTGTCCTTCCAGCCCACGTTTCTGGGGTCCTTCCACAGCAGACGCACCTGGTCCGTGGTGTCTCCGGTGTGCCACAGAGAGTTCCTCAGGTGTTCCCCTGGACCGGAGCGGGACTTCACAGCCTGGACAATGTGAGGGGGCGGTAAGAACATATTATGAGGAAAATGATGTATATAATCTGGCCAATGCCAGGCTAGTATAACATTGGTGGAAAGTAACTAAGTACATTTACTCAAGTACTGTACTTAAGTACAATTTTGAGGTATTTGTACTTTACTTGAGTATTTCCAATTTCCAATACTTTTACTTCTACTCCACTACATCTCAGAGGCAAATATTGTACTTTTACTCCACTACAATTATTTGAAAACTTTAGTTACTAGTTACTTTTCAGATATAAACTATGATATAATGAAACATACATTAACCACTTTAGCCCTATTTTATACATAGGCTATTTGAAAATAGCAGATCTACAAGCTCACAACGCGTCGCATCGCGACGCGTTGTGAGCTTGTAGATCGGCTATTTTCAAATATTTTGTACTTTTAGTTTTGGTACTTTAAGTACATTTTGATGCCAATACTTTTGTACTTTTACTCAAGTAAATTTTTAATTTTGGATTTTTACTTGTAACAGAGTATTTTTATATTGCAGTATTGGTACTTTTACTTAAGTACAGAATTTGAGTACTTTTTCCACCACTGCATATAATATGAAAAGACCAGAGATGCTACGTAGGAGGTGTGTATTAATATATTATATATTTATTTACCATTTATTAACCACTTTCAGCCTGGAGTCACCATGCACACATTTTCAAAACTTTCAAATTTCCTTCTAAATCCCAATTTTCAAAAATTGCAAAAAATTGGCCAAGGCTATAATGTTGCTCAGGAAAGTAAAGTCTGGAGCTCTCTGTTGAAACTGTTGCCCCCACAACCCGACTCCGGATAAGCGGTTGAAGATGGATGGCCAAAGATCCTTGTCGGATCACGTCACGTTGTGAGCTTGTAGATCTGCAACTTTCGCTATTTGCCATCCGGCAAACTATACAGGGCTTAAAATGTTTAATAAAGTGGCGTGATGTCAAGGAGACTTTAAGACCTAGAACGTGTCACTTTTTCATTTGAGCTAAAAAGCATTATTTTACACTTTGGCTATTCAAAAATAGCAGATATACAAGCTCATAGCACGGCACCGAGTGCCGCGCTATGAGCTTGTAGATCTGCTATTTTTGAGAAATCGTGAAAATGTGTGCAAATCTTTGAATATATATATTTTTTAAAGCAAACATTTGTAACTCAAATATTTGCTTCTGGGGGTCCCTGGAACAAAATATTTTGAGATGGGGGTCCGCAGCCAAATACATATACATTTTGGGGTCCTTGACATGAAAAAGTTTGAGCACCACTGACATAGCAACATCGTTTTTTTCAAAAAACAGTTAGGATTTAAGAGACATTTTGTAGGAGCGGCCTCAGGTCTTAAAGGGTTAAATCTCAATCAGGAGATGAGTTGGACCCTCACCTTGAGCTGGATGCCGGGCTCGGCCACGGCTCTGAAGGGCGTGGCCTGCCAGTAGGTCTGCTCCGTCTGCTTCCACATCACCACGTAGAAGGAGGAGGAGTCCTGGTACCCGAAGATGAAGCCCGCGTAGTCGTCGTCCGTCACCGTGTTCACGTGGAAGGTTCCTTCAAAGTCCACTCCGCTGAAAGCAGTGTAACCTATGGTAAGGAAGACAAACGTCTTCAGCATCCTATTATGTTCCAATGCGTTGGGCACAAGCTATTTATCTGAGTGATTGATATTCAACTGTCTTTACTTGCACAAGACACTGAGGTATATAAGGCCCAGAGGTATCCTCTGGGCCCTATATATTTTCGCCGGTACCTTACCCATTATCCCTAAACTAGTTTGCCATTTTTTTACCATTTTTAAAAACATTTTCAAATAGCGCAACTAGCCGATCTACATCGACACGTTGTGAGCTTGTAGCCTCTTTCTTTTTTCAGTATGCACTTATTTATATAATAACTGCAGTTTGTGGGTATACAACAAATCATTTCACACGCTCTTTTACACTTGTAAACTATGTGACAAACACATTGACGTTCAAGTTGATGATGGTCTTACCAACAGCAAGTCCTGGGTCGCTGTTCATGGTCTGAACGATCTCCATTCCCTATGAGAGGAAAACGGATGTTTTCACTGTTAAATACAAGTCATCTTCAGGTTCTAGGTTGGATACATAGTATACAAACAGTGAATCCTGCTGATATGCATCAAATCTTACATGGGTTCCTCAGAATTACTACACGGGTCCGCCAAATGTTTGTGTGACGGGGAACATTAGCGGGAAATTGCCGATCTACAAGCTCACAACGCCTTGCACTGCGAGGCGTTTTGAGCTTGTAGATCGGCTATTTTCGGAGAGTTTGTGTATAGGGAAGAAATAGCTGACCAAGTACAGAGCCAGTGGTCAAGTTGACTAAATATTGAGGGTTTATAAGGTTAACTATCTGAAAATACACATAAGCGTGAATCCAACTATCTATGAAATCTATGAAAAGGTTAAATCTGCAACACAGTTTTATATAATATGTAGGGGGGGGGGGGGGGGGTCCCTGCTTCATCTCTCTCTCAGCTAGGGGGTCCTTGGGCTGAAAAATGCTGAAGACCCCTGCCTTATATTATGGTTTTATTTTAGGAATAAATAACAAAATATTTTTCAATTGGCACTGTTAATGAAGGAAGACAACTATAACATGAATGTGTGTGTGTTTACATGTATGTCCAACATTCAAAGTGAATTAAATCAAGTGAATCTTTGTGTAGATCTGACCTGGTTGAGGACCACCCAGTTGGGGTCGATCTGGGCGTCGCCCTCGGGGTCCAGCACCACCGTCTGATAGGCTCTGAAGTCGGTCAGCGTGACCTCGGCGTTCTCGGGACAGTTGTCGATCCTGTCGATCACCTTGTCCTGGTCAAAGTCTGACTCGCAGATATCTCCCACCCCGTCGTCTGCAGGGACACAGCACCGTCAGACCAACAGCAATGGTAGAGGTAGGTACCCAGTAGGTACCCAGATTTTTTTACGTAAGTAAAAGTAGCAATACTACAATGTACATGTTACAAGTAAAAGGCCTGTATTGAAAAAGTACAAAAGCTTTGCCATCAAAATATACTTAACCCATTAAGACCTGAAGCCGATTCTACATGTCTCCTAAATCCCAACAGTATTCTGAAAAACCTATGTTTCTATATAAGTGGTGCTCAAACTTTTTCATGTCAAGAACCCCCAAAATGATACGTATTTGGCCGCGGACCCCCGTCTCAAAATATTTTGTTCCAGGGACCCCCCAGAAGCAAAGATTTGAGTTAAAAATGTTCACTTTAAAATATATATATATTCAAAGATTTGCACACATTTTCACAAATTTTCAAAAATAGCAGATCTACAAGCTCGTAGCGCGGCACTCGGTGCCGCGCTATGAGCTTGTATATCTGCTATTTTTGAATAGCCCAAAGGGTAAAATAATGCTTTTTAGCTCAAATCTAAAAATGACACAGTTCCAGGTCTTAATGGGTTAAAGTACCAAAAGTTCAAAAAAAGTTAAAGTACTCATTAGAGCACGCGGTCACACCAAAATATGGTTGCCCGCTGATAAACTGATAAAATGTGGTGCGTGGTTGACAGTTTTTTTGCAACAGTATGGTATGGCATGTACCAGCATATAGAGCGCATAAACGCAAGGTGTGCGTGACTCGTGGAAAGACGTGCAAGACCATCAAACCACGCGATTCTCATTAAAAAGCATTGGCAGATTCCGCCCGATAGTAAAATAGCTGGCACTGTGCCACATGCCAGCATGGACAGCTCCTGTGTAAAGTTAACTTCATGCTGGCAGTGCCTAAATGAAACATAAACACAACTAAAAGCAACATTATTACCTTTAGCTGAATGTTTGAATGATTGATTTTATGTGGTAAAACTGTATACAGAGACCAGTGTTTGTTACACACTGACATTTGTTGATTCTGTGGTCGGCAGGACGAAACCTCAATCAATAAAAAAAATCACTGCATACGGAGCCAAGGTGTGCAACACTTTTTTTCCTCCTCTCTTTAAGCTACTCACTGTTGTCATCGGTCTGGTCAGGGTTAGGTACCAGTCTGCAGTTGTCTGGTCCCGGTGGCAGGAAGTCGGGAATGCCGTCGTTGTCATCGTCGTCATCACACTCGTCGCCCATGCCGTCCTTGTCGGAGTCCAGCTGGGAGCTATTGATCACCAGGGGGCAGTTATCCTTGGTGTCCTGATGACCGTCACCATCGCTGCAGAGGAATGACAGTAAAAGTCAGGTCAGTCAATGATGACACAATCACAAGAGCTGACCGTTAACCAGTTAAAATTCAGGAATAGCCGACCTACAAGTTCACAACGTGTGAGCTTGTAGGTCGGCTATTTTCATAAATGATTCCGGAAATAATTGTGGTTAAAGATATTCGTGAATTGACGTATTTGTACTGGACTGACAGTATATACAGCAGTATCATTTTTATTAAAATACACATTGGTAATTACATTTAAAACAAGATCTAGAATATAATGTAGATGTCATAGTGACACTGATGGCATATTGCTGTGATGTCATATTGCCTTCCAACTATGGAGTTATTTGCCCCTACCAGTATAAAATTAAAGTTTTTAAATGTTACATATTTCAAAAACGTATAAAACATACAGTATGTCGTGAATATTTGACATCCTTTGCCTACTGGCAGCGTGCACAAGATATTTGCAGCGTGCACATGATATATTTGCAGCTAGGTTGGCCTAGTGGTTTGCGAGATAGAGAGACACACACACACACACACACACACACACACACACACACACACACACACACACACACACACACACACACACACACACACACACACCCCTTTAGATGTCAAAGCCACATAAGACACTGTATGGATGTACGTTGTTATCATCATCGTGCATGTTTAAGTTTGAGCAACAACCCGGGCACTGTAAGCTCAAACTGTAGAGGTCAGAGGTCAGCATGTTACCTGTCTTGGTTGGTGTCACAGGAATCTCCCACCAGGTCGTGATCGATGTCAGACTGAGAACAGAGAGCAGATATGGTATTGATACTTATACTTAAAGTAAGAAAATTGAGTACTTTTTCCACCACTGTTGAACACCCTCTGAGTTTGCGATGAAACACTGAGGACTGTGTTGTGTTGTTGATTTCGTCGACTAAAACTATGACTATAAATGTTGGTCGACTACCTTTTTTCACTGACGAAAACTAAATAAAAACAAAATACAAACTAAATAAAAACTAAGCTATGATGACTTAAAACTAAGACTAAATATATTGACAATTTTCGTCAACAAATAAAAACTAGACTAAAATGTTAGTGAGGGATCTAGTGGAGAAGAGATCCAGTAGAACTAAAATACATTTTATGCTTGGTTGCACTCGGGTGTTGAGCTCTGAAAATAGCAGATTTAAAAGCTCACTGCGACGCGTTGTGAGCTTGTAGATCGGCTATTTTCATCATGCAACCAAGTGTAAAATCAGTCATCACGACGCCATCAAGGCACCGCCAAAATACATTTTAGTCGACTAAATCAACTGTAGATTTAGTCGACTAAAACTAGACCAACAGTAAAACATTTCAGATGACTAAAATATGACCAAATACGAAATGGAATTTGATTCAAAAGACTATGACTAAAACTGAATCAAAATTTGCTGTCAAAATCAACAGGACTGTGTTGTGTTGTGTTGGCTCTGACCTGGTTTGGGTTGGGGATGTCGGGGCAGCTGTCACAGGCATCGCCCACTCCGTCTCCGTCCCGGTCCAACTGGTCCCTGTTCTTCACACGCTGACAGTTGTCCAGGAAGTTCTTCAGACCTGGTGAGCAGTCAGCAAAAAAACAGTTGGTTGGTTGGTGTTTATGTATGCATATAGTACTAGGCTCTGAGCAAAGTTGTTCTAAAAGACGCTTTGATTAACCTATTTAGAGGTTGCTAGCTAGCTACACACGTGTGTGTGTGTGTGTGTGTGTGTGTGTGTGTGTGTGTGTGTGTGTGTGTGTGTGTGTGTGTGTGTGTGTGTGTGTGTGTGTGTGTGTGTGTGTGTGTGTGTGTGTGTGTGTGTGTGTGTGTGTGTGTGTGTGTGTGTGTGTGTGTGTGTGTGTGTGTGTGTGTGTGTGTGTGTGTCTGTCTCCTTACTGTCCTACAATATTGCAACTGGGACAAATTTCCTTTTGGGATACATATAAGTATAGCCTATATGTATCTACTGTATATAACAATTCTGTGGCAAAGTAGCATTTTAAGCACATTACCTAATATGTGTGTTGGAGATATTGTACGCTATTTTATTAATTTGGATAGTGTTGTATTACTGAGAACCATCAGACCTGAAATTTACCACAAACCACAAGACTCGGATGCTTAATTATTTTTGTTCTCGTTATAGTAGACAGGAATTGCGGTTTGCTACAGTTGAGTAATTTCCTTGCTGTAAGCACATTTCTTCTCTGTTCTGTTGTATTCTACTTAATGCATGATTCATGCACACGAATACAGTGGTGGAAAAAGTACTCAAATGTTTTACTTAAGTAAAAGTATCAATACTGCAATGTAGAAGTACTCTGTTACAACTAAAAGTCCCAAATTCAAAATTTACTTGAGTAAAAGTACAAAAGTATTGGTATTAAAATGTACTTAAAGTACCAAATGTAAGAGTACTAAAATGTTTGAAAATAGCAGATATACAAGCTCACAACGCGTCGCGATGCGAGCTTGTAGATCGGCTATTTTCAAATAGCCAAGGTATAAAATAGAGCTAAAGTGGTTAATGTATGTTCTATAATGTAACAATTGATATCTGCAAAGTAACAAGTAACTAAGGTTTTCAAATAATTGTAGTGGAGTATAAGTACAATATTTGCCTCTGAGATGTAGTGGAGTAGAAGTAAAAGTATAGACAATTAGAAATACTCCAGTAAAGTAAAAGTACCTCAAAATTGTACTTAAGTACAGTACTTGAGTAAATGTAGTTAGTTACTTTACACCACTGCACAAACACAAACTGATGTCAATATTGAGTTACACTGACAGTAAGGTCATGTTCACACTTTCCACCACTTGGGGGCACTGTTGTCATTTCAGTGGATGTCAGTTGAGCTGTTACTCCTCATGAATCTCAGACAGAGACAGCAGCAGATTGAAGCAGAACTGCACTTGCATAAAGGTCGAGCAGCAGCTGTCTGTACAGCTGTCTGTACAGCAGCTGGCTGTACAGAACAGCACCAATAAAATACCTTATTACAGTGAAACTGCTGTAAAAAAGTCTAAACATCTAAACATAAATGCTTGTTCTGGTCTATCACGTGACTGGCTGTTTGTAATTCAGTTCTCTAAGGCAATTTGGTCAAACATCAAAACCATAATAGTAATGGTGTAACAGAATTTAGTTTTTTTTTTTCACCTCAAAAGCTTGACTGCAATCCACTTTACTTCAAAAGGTCAGAGATAATCTGTGCCGGTATAAATAATGTTAGAACAGAATTGGAAATGCGAGTGAAAGGGCAGCATCGTGCTTAAGTTATACTTCCGAGTGACGCTCGCCGCTCGGCGAAGATAGCAGATCTATACGCTCACTAACGTGTCATGATGCCACGACTTGTGAGCTTGTACATCGGCTGTTTTCAGCGTGAGAAACTGCCGTATGACTAAACTATGAATCGGGCTTAATAAATAAGTCATCATAGCAACGTGTGTATCTCTCTTGTTACATAATATGAAGATGAGTGTGTGTTTGGGGGGGGGGGGGTTGTAGTGGTGGGGGAGTAAAGGGGAGCGTAGCCGTGGGGATAGCTATGCTCCCCCACTTTCTAAAAATAGGATTTTTCTACTGTAGTAGAATAATTGACACTAGGCCTGTCACAATTATTGCATAATCGTCTAATCGCAATTATTTGAGATATTCGCAATTATTTTTGCATAATCGCCATAATCGTTTCCATGTTTAAAAATGTTCATATGTTCATATGCCACGTTCAGTGACCAAACGCACAATTAAGTCGTAAATCGCAATTATTTGAGTCACAATTAATCGTCAACTTAAATTTGTAATCGTGACAGCCCTATTTGACACATTCTGGAGGTGGGGGGGTATTAGCCAAAAATAGCAGATCTACAAGCTCTTGTAGACAGGGTTGCCAGATCTGCTTATCATAATTTCCCCGCAAGATTTTATTTGAAAATAGCCGATCTACAAGCTCACAACGCGTCGCGATGCGACGCGTTGTGAGCTTGTAGATCTGCTATTTTCAAATAGCTGATGTACATGTTTAAAGTGCTCATGTGGTCCATAGTCGCTTCTTTTGGGCTGGTTTTCCTAGACATGGTTGCTTGTTTCTCTCACAGAATCTGGCAACATTGCTTGTAGATCTGTTATTTTTGGTGAAGAGATTTGGTGTAGAGGTGGAAAAAAAGCCGTACAAATGCGCTCCCCCCCACTTCTAAAAGTAGCCCTACGCCCCCTGGATGAGTGTCAGTTGGTGTTACAGTAGGTGTTAGATCTCTTTCTCTCGTACCGTCTCCGTCCATGTCGTCGTCACACGCGTCTCCTTTGCCGTCGCCGTCGGTGTCCCTCTGGTCGGGGTTCTCCACCGTGCGGCAGTTGTCACAGGCGTCGCCGTGGCTGTCCTTGTCACTGTTCCTCTGGTCCACGTTGGGCCTCAGCCAGCAGTTGTCCTGTTGATCCAACAAGGTGATCAGAGCAGCAAGTTAATGGAACTAATCGATTTAATAGATATATAAAATAATCATCAATCCTTTCAAGCCAAACTGATCAGACAAGCTCACTATGTGTCACAATGCTATTAGTCAGGGGATATTAGCAGAAAGATTTCCAATCTTGGAATAAATTCCTTACCAAAAAAAATCTTCACCAATGTGTTTGTAAAGGTATCTAGTAACACATCTCACAAAGACTGAAATTCAGTTTCCCTAGGAGAATTTTTGACAGCTGCTGAAAGTTGGGGTACCCACCATTTCCCTGCGGCTAAAAACAGCCCAATCTCAATGGGCTTTTTACACAAAAAGTATACCTGGACCAGGATGGCTATGGCCGTTTTTAGCCCAAGGAGTGGTTTTGGTGCAAAACAAATGCTTGCAATGGATTCAGAATCATAAAAACACCTTAGTTTGACCCCTCACATGCTACTTAAAACAGAATTAAAATTGGATTTTTTTGCCCTGCATGGAAATGCAGGGAAATGGTGGGTACCCCAACTTTCAGCAGCTGTCAAAAATTCTCCTAGGGGAAATGAATTTCAGTCTTTGTGAAATGTGTTACTAGACACCTTTACAAACACATTGGTGAAGATTTTTTTTGGTAAGGAATTTATTCCAAGATTGGAAATCTTTCTGCTAATATCCCCTGACTATATGCATTGTTAGCTTGTAGATGTGCTGTTTTTGCTATTCACATGACGAAATATAAACAGTATTTGTGGTTTTTAACCCATTCAATCCGGAGACGCATCTATGTCAATTTTAGATTTCTTTGCCTATTCAAAAATGGCAGATCTACAAGCTCATAGCACGGCGCCGAGTGCTGCGCTATGAGCTTGTAGATCTGCTATTTTAGAAAAATCGTGAACATTCGTGCAAATCTTTGAGTATATATTTTTTTAAAGCGAACATTTGTAACAAACCTTTGCTTCTGGGGGTCTCTTGAACAAAATATTTCACAAATGTTTACAAATGCTTTAAAAAAATATATATTTAAAGATTTGCACACATTTTCACGATTTTTCAAAAATAGCAGATCTACTGTAATAGCCAAAGAAATCTAAAATGACAGAGATGCGTTCCCGGATTGAATGGGTTAAGTGTCTTGCTCAGGGATACTTGGACACATAGACAGACGAGCAAAGACTGGAACCAGTGACGTTTTCCCAGACGGCCTCAGTCTCTACCCACTCAACTACGGCCGCCTGCAAGCTATGTTTGCAATGCATGATACACACATTACATACATACTACATGCATGCATACATCATACAGACATACATGATGTATGTATGCATCAGTGTGCGTACGGCGTATACACGTGTTTGTGCACACTAACCGACCTGCTCATTTAGAATGCCGTCTCCATCAGCGTCCTCGTCACAGGTGTCTCCCATGCCGTCCTTGTCGGCGTCCTCTTGGCCAGAGTTGGGGACATACATGCAGTTATCCTGTCAACAGAACATGTGTCAACATTAGTCCCATCAATACAGCTAAACGGACTCGAAAGTACAAGAGAGGTCGATTATATATCTGGCACAGACACAATTTATACATGTGCAACTCCATGTAACATTTGTACCTCTGAGAGTGTTCGAATGGACCAAAATGGACCCCGTAACTTTACGAGTGTACCAATGGAACCAAATGCACTCGCAGAGTTAAATGGACGCTCACTCAAGGATTTAAGAAGTATACCGCGTCATTACCTTTTTACAGTAGGTATCCTTGCATTTGAGTCTGTCATCGGGGTACCCATCGATGTCCGTGTCCTTCCCACACAGGTAGCCGTTACCAGCCCAGCCGATCCCACACTGTCAACATACCAGAAACGTGTCAGGCGTGTGTGTGTGTGTGTGTGTGTGTGTGTGTGTGTGTGGGGGTGTGGGGGTGGGTGTGGGCGCATGTGTGTGTCCAACGAGCTCAGGGATCATAGTTATACTCTAGCTGCTCCAAGGACAAACCATAACAAGACAGGCTGTACAAAAACAATGGCTATCAAGCCTAGAAGAGACATCTTGTCCCCTACGAAATCTTCTCATATCATAATGTGTAATATAAGTGATGGTAGAATATAAAGGTTAGATATGAACAACCATAATAACAATATGGTGTAATGTATAATTATTCCTGTGTGTGTGTGTGTGTGTGTGTACCTGGCATGTGATGGATCCATCTCTCTCCATAGTACACTGTGCGTTGGGGTCACAGGGGTTGGTCAGACTGTTTCCACAGCTGATCTGTGGTTTACAACCCTTGGCCTGATCTCCTGTGAAGCCTGTCTTACACGTACCACACTGATACGAGCCCTACAGGGACCAGAGGAAATGCATAACGTTATATACGTAAAAAAATAATATATAGTTATAGTAAGTATTGAGCAGTTGTGAGCCGGTTGGGTGATGTATTTGTCTCACCATTGAGTTGTGGCATTGAGAGTTTGCCGTACAGCCTCCATTGTTGGGTGCTTTGCATTCATCCACGTCATCGCACATCTAAATGAAGACAGAGCGACATACTTAATATATTTTCATCTGAATTTTTACCACCCCCACCAGTAAATGCCATGTATTTTCTTAATGTTTCACGGTCTCTCTGGAACTACAGTATAAAGGGCCATCCACCCCAAGAATGATCACTATAACAATAACTATGAATTGACTTAAACATTTGTTTTATAAATCAGAGACAGAAACACTTGACAGCCTATCAAAAATGCATCCAGATTTACAGGGCTCCACGGTCAACATGATATCACAATTCAACATGTTTACAGAACGTTATTGTTCATAAGTGTGGATGCTCTTAGCATCCTCACTCGTTATGTTAACTTCATACTTATCATTCTTGGTGTGGACGACCCTTAACCCGTAAAATCCAGGAACGCATAATATGTGTCACTTTCAAAAATAGCAGATCTACAAGCTCATAGCGCGGCACTCGGTGCCGCGCTATGAGCTTGTATATCTGCTATTTTTGAATAGCCAAAGAAATCTAAAGTGACACAGATAGATGCGTTCCCGGATTGAATGGGTCATATTGACATATTATAGACTCACTTGTTTGTTGGTCTGAGCAAACAGAACTCCCACCCCCTCTATCTCTAACCCGGTGTAGCCCAGTGGACAGGCCTGACAGCGGTACCCTGGGGCCATGTTGACACACGTCACGCCAGGGAAGCAGGGGTCAAACTGACACTGCAGAGACAGAGGACACGTTAAAGAAAAGTTAATAAAACATCAAAAAAATATCCATGAATTCAAGTCTCCATGGGGTGACTAGTCGATAGAAAAAAAGTCGTTTCGGGGGTGAACTACACCTTTAAGTACAGTATAAGATAGGGCTTAAGTTGTAAATGAGGGGGTTATTGATACGTGCCACACACAAAAGCATACACACGCACACGTGCGCGCACAGACGTACCTCATCCACATCGTCGCAGCTGAAGCCGTCTCCTGTGTATCCATCAGGACAGGGTCCACACTCCACTCCGTCCGCTGTCTCGATGCACATGTCTTCACGGAAACACACACCCGCCATACACTTTGGTTTCTCCACCTCCGTGCCACCAAGTCCTGAACAAGGAAACAACAGGGACAATCCATTTGAACCTTGGACCACTCAATATATATGCAACTATACAGAAATAGGAATTGTCTTTTAATTTACTATTGTGCAAACTCATTTCCCAACACAGAGAAAAATTCTATTCCCCAACAATATATATTTTAACCACTTTTAACCTGGCATCTCTATTTTGGGCATGAAATGTATGTATGTAAATAAATAGTTTATCAATTTATTTCCTACAATTTAAAATAAATAGTCTCATCTCAACATGTTTTAACCGCGTTCAACCTGGCATCTCTATTTTGGGCATGTCATATGTGAAAATGTGTCATTTTAAATAGTTCATTTATTTTTTTCCTACAAATGTTCAAAAATAGTCTCATCTCAAGGTATACACCTACAGCATGAGTATATAGGCGTACCTTGAGACTTTGACTTGCCTATTAGTGTGCCTTGGGCACAAAACGTTTTCAAACCACAGCCCTGTACAACAATATTGTTACTGTATTAGATGAAAGCTGCCATCATTTTTGTGAATACATTTTTATTTTCACCAAATAGGTTAACACAATATCACAACGAGAAATAAAGTATATAACTTATATACTGGTTATCAAGAGGTATTTGTATGAAGCTCAAAACGCAATTTATCCTCTGCCCAAACAGGCTTTCTGTGTAGGACCAGGATTCAAATTCCCGGATAGGACATTGAAGGTACATATTGCAGCCTTATTAACCACTGGCTAACATTAACATGAATAGAGTTTATCTTACCACAGGCTTGGCACTCGGAAATGGTGTTCCTGAGAAAGGACGTCTCTTTAACCTGGAAGGGGGGAGGGGGGGGGGCAATATAAATATGTTTATGGTGTCAGACAGGGTGTCAGGGACTTCAAAGGGTTAAGAGGTCAAGGTTTAAGGGCCCACATTGGGGTCATTATAGTAGCAGACATGTTACCTGTTGAATGAGGACATCTTTCAACTCATTTATCACTTTGGTTAGCTCCAGCATTTGGTTAGACAGCTGCTTCGTGTTGACTCCTGGAGAAAAGGTGATAGAATAAGCACATCACTTGTCAGGGTGCTGCTGGGCAGGGGTGGAAAAAGTACTCAAATGTTTTACTCAAGTAAAAGTATCAATACTGCAATGTAGAAATACTCTGTTACAAGTAAAAGGCCTGTGTTCAAAATGTTGACTTGAGTAAAAGTATCAAAATATACTTAAAGTATACTTAAATATACTTGAAAGTAGAGGTACTAAAATGTTTGAAATTAGCAGATCTACAAGCTCACAACGCGTCGCGATGCGACGCGTTGTGAGCTTGCAGATCGGCTATTTTCAAATAGCCTTGTTATAAAATAGGGCTGAAGTGGTTAATGCATGTTTTATAATATAACAATTTATATCTGCAAAGTAACTAGCAGTTAAAGTTTTCAAACAATTGTAGTGGGCTAAAAGTACAATATTTGCCTCTGAGATGTAGTGGAGTAGAAGTAAAAGTATTGGAAACTGGAAATACTCCAGTGAAGTACAAATACCTCAAAATTTTACTTGAGCACGGTACTTAAGTAAATGTACTTAGTTACTTTCCACCACTGGTGCTGGGTTATAGGATCAGGAAGAAGAACACAAACACCAACATGCTCCAATACGTTTTAATGACAACATTTGGAGCCTATAGGCTACTCATCCGTTTGACCTAACGACGAGCCTGGGGTTCAAAACGCTGTAATTAAAATCTATTGGAGCGTGTTGGTGTGTTTGTGCTGTTCCTTTCCTCCTCGGCTTTGGACTTGACCTGTATTGTTTGTTGTGGCGACGACATTTAGGCATGAGTAATGCTTATGACTCAGTGGTTCTCAACCTTTTCAGGCCACGAACCCTCCAAAATAATCATGTTTGAATTGGGGACCCCCCACCCTGACAAGCACTTGGCATTGTAGGAGTTTGAGGCATTACATTTTGTTTGACTCGGTTCCACAGATAAATATTTGCCTCTTTCCCATAATATTTGACAATTTGGCCTATGTTTGACCGGTGCAGTTATTTTTTTTCAGTATACATTTTGTTTTTGTAATTAAAAAGGTCTTAAAAGTCCAACAACTTATACAACTTATACTCTGTCGTATGTGTCCCTCGTCGAAATGAACTAATATACAAGCTCACAATGCGTTGCATCGCAACATAGATCTGATTCAGCTATCTTGTAGATATTTTTGACGAGTAAACACAGTCGTACAACAAATTATAAACCAGGCTTCAGTGTTGACTGAGACACATCTTTTGAAATCAGATTTTAATCGTATTTCAAACCTGATTTGCAAATGTTTTTGTTTTTTTCTGTTCAGACTTGATCAAAACCAATCTGATTCCAATCTGGATTATGTCAAAAATCTGATTTGGGCTGCCAGATCATAACCTTAGAGAAAGGAACATTGTATTGTATTTAACTGAAGCTGTTTACTGAGCCTGGTGCCATGTCGCAGTGTTAAAACTCTGACTGTTGTTTTCTGTCCAGAGGTTTTGATGGTAATATGTTGTCGATGCACATTAGGACATACAGATGGTCATTTACAAAGAGAGAATTACTTACCCAAAGTTTGCACAGAGTCTCTTTGTTGGTGACAGTCTTGTAAACTTGCGATGTTTTCAAAGGAGTCTCCAACCACCAGCTTGAGCTCCTCTAAACTTTCCTGTTTGAATCAAACATGCTCAGGTTGAGTAATATGTGTGTGTGTACAAAACAGCAGCATGAAAGAGATGATGTGGTACAAACTAGACAACTTTAAATGGCAAACTTTCATTTGTTCCCGGTCTTAAAGGGATAGTTCACCCCCAAAATGAATTATTTTCTATGGATTAGTTACCCCACGGAGACTTGAATACATGGATATTGTTTTGTTTTTGTCACATTCCTAAGACAATAATTTGATGACACAAAGGAGACACAAAGAGTCTCCTTTGTGTCTCCTACGGGAACCGCTGCCCACCGGTCCGCTGTTGTGACGTGATTTTTTTGGGGTGAACTATCCCTTTAATGGATTAATCGTCACACAACCCTGTCGGGATTTATTCGGGGGAAACGTTATTATTTGTCTACCTGCTCCTTCTTCTGCATGGCTTTGAGCTCCACCATGCCGTAGCCCGCCGGCAGACCCTGGAACACGGCGGGCAGGTCTCGGACCGTCTCCACCAGCCTGCAGTCCAGGTGCAGCTCCACGCCGCCGGGGCCCGGGTTCTGCTGCAGGCCCCTCAGGTGGAACAGCAGCCGGTGGCGCTGGCCGTCGGCCAGCGCCAGGTTGTTGAACGTCACCGAGCTCATCCTCCTGTCACTGCGCAGGTAGCGCAACACGGCTAATGGGAAAGATAGGGAGGGAAGTGATTAAGACACAAATGGGATGACAAATGGTAGCTTTATGCCAAGCTACAATTACAATTTATAGGCATTTAGCAGACACTCTTTATCCAGAGCGACTTACAATAAGCAAGGTAATCACATACATCATCTGCATAGAGACAGTGTAGTACCTCAGCTATAGGATCACAGGTAAACCAAGGAAGGTTTTGAAAGGAAGAGTCGTGCAGTCAGCCCTCTAGATATATTATAACTCTTATGTGACTCATTGGTGGCAAACCTCGCACCGGAAGTTTGATGAAATACATTGCAGTGGATGGAACCGGCTGGACCAGGAACAAACAAAATTATTTTCTGGACGATTACGACCTTTGTCATATAATTGGTTCAGGAATACAAAAGCAGAGCTTTTCAATGTGCACAGTACATACTTTTATTGAGGCATCTAAACAGTGGCAGATATCGTTTCTGTCTCGAGGGTATCGCCAGATTTGGCTGTCAGACAGGAGATGGTGTACAGTCTTATGACACTTTGGCCGTTCAGAAACATACTTTGTGCTCTTTAGATACCTCTATAGAATTATACGGTGTACACATCGAAAAGCAACACAGCAGAAAACAATGTGTGATGTGTCTTTTATTTTCCTGAGCCGAGTATTTTGTAAAGGGTATCAATCGTTCAGAAATGCGGTTTGTTCATAAGCTGTCCAGCCGGCTCTCATAGACGACAATGTTATTTCACCGACTTCCGGTGTGAGTCTGCCACCTAGTGCGACGAATCTGCCAGCTGGAATTGCATGATAGAGAAAATTACGTCGGCGACTCTTCCTTTTAAAATAACTTCCTTGAGGTAAACCAGGAACCAAGCATCAGTCTAAACAGGACAATACCAAAAAACTATAGGATTCCAGGTCAACAAATGAACCTGGCATCTGTCTAAATAACATGCTGTCTAAATTACATTGAAACCTCGGCATAAGACTGCATGGTCGTCAAGATACTCTCGCCAGCAAATTGGCATTTTTATGCCATCCCCCCCCCCCCCTAAATTGCAACGTGACACAGCTCCGTTTGTGCGATTCTTTATTCCCTTTTAATTGCACATAATTTCCCCAATTTGTATTGTTTTTATTTGACACTCGCTTGTAAACATGTGCTTTCTCCTGCCAACACAAAGCTCCTTTGAATTGAATTAACACGGAATGTAGCAAAGATGAGGGGGAGTGGTGAGAAAGGTGTGGGGGGGGGGGGTCTAATGGAGGTGACACAGAGAGGTTGACAGTTTGGGGGGAAAGGTGACAAGATGAAGACGGGATGGGGGAAGGGTGCATTTAAATGAGAAGAAGAATTGATTAAATGAATAATGCACATGCAGGTGAGAGGAGGAAATATTGATCTGTGACGGTGTTACTGAGAAGGAAATAAATAACACAGATCTATGCTGAGGAATACACACTACTACAGAAGTGGTTCTCAAAAGTGGGGTTATGCAGAATATCCTGCTTCACAGGTTTTCAAATTTATAAAAATCTTTTGAAAATAGCAGATCTACAAGCTCACAATGCGTCGCGATGCGACACATTGTGAGCTTGTAGATCAGCTATTTTCAAATGGACGAAATATATAGAGAGCTGAAGTGGTTAATGTATGTTTTGTAATAATAATCTAAATCTACAAAGCAACTAGTAACTAAAGCTGACAAATAATTGTAGTGGAGTAAAAGTACAATATTTGCCTCTGAGATGTAGTGGACTAGAAGTAAAAGTATTATGGAAAGTGGGAAATACTCCAGTAAAGTAAAAGATTCCTCAAAAGTGTACTTAAGTAGGCCTTCAGTACTTAGTTAAATGTACTTAGTTACTTTACACACACTGGTACAAATCCATTTGTGCACTCTCAGAGTTATGGGGGCTCCTTGAAATTCAAACATCTTGATTCCCACTGGAACCACAGTGACATCCTCAAAATTTCCTCCTCAGTTAGAAGCATAGCGGAATACATTTACTGCCATGCAGCACTGTCTCTAACCAGATTATACACGCTTCTCTCTCTCTCTCTCTCTCTCTCTCTCTCTCTCTCTCTCTCTCTCTCTCTCTCTCTCTCTCTCTCTCTCTCCCCTCCTCCTCCTCCATTTACCTCTGTTGAGCTTGCCCAGCACGGTGAACTCAAAGTACTTGCTGTTGTCCCGGGGGTTGTACAGGCCGAACACCGTGGTGCCCGTCTTGGGCTGCAGCTTGAAGGTGGCCAGGATGAACGCCTCGTTCACGCCCTGCTCGATCAGGCCCCCCTGGAGGAGGTCTGGCAGGCAGTCGGGCGAGGTGAGCAGATCATACACTGCAGGGAGACGGGGGGGGGGGGGATTATAATTTAGGCATTTAGCAGAAGCTCTTATCCAGAGTGATAACAAGCAAGGTAAACATACATCAAATGCAGAGAAGACAGTGTGGTGCCTCAGTAAACTGTAGGATCACAGGAACATAAAACAAGAACCTAGCATCAGTCTAAACCAGGGGTCTTCAACAGGGGGTCCGCCAAATCTTTGTGTGATATGATTTTTTTTTTTTACATTAACCACTTGAACCCTAGCATCCCTTTTTTGAGGCGAACTTTCGCCAAAAATAGCAGATCTACAAGCTCACAACGCCTCGCAGCGCGAGGCGTTGTGAGCTTGTAGATCGGCTATTTTTGGCAAAGAGTTATAGGTGTAGACTCTACACCTATAACTCTTTAGAGGGAAAAAAGAGCAGCAAAAGTTGATCTGAAACACAATTTTATACAATACAGAGGTGGTCCCTGCTTCATCTCTTTCTCAGCTAGGGGGTCCTTGGCCTGAAAACGTTGAAGACCCCTGGTCTAACAAAACTATAAAAAATATATATATTATTTTTAAACTTATCTTATAGCAAAGATTTGAGTTACAAATGTTTGCTTTAAAAATATATATACATTCAAAGATGTGCACACATTTTCATGATTTTTCTAAAAATAGCAGCTCTACAAGCTCATAGCGTGGCATTCTATATTGTTGCTTGTATATCTGCTATTTTTGAATAGCCCAAAGTATAAAATAATGGGTTATTGATATGTTTTTGATAGATCTAAAATGACACAGACGCATTCCCGTGTTGAATGGGTTAAGAAGAGACAAATGGGAAGACAAAATGGTAGCTTTACACCAAGTTATAATTACAATTTTATTATAATTTTACAGTAATTATAATTTAGGCCTTTAGCAGGCTCTCTTATCCAGAGCGACAACAAGCAGGGATCAGGGAGACAGTGTGGTGCCTCAGTAAACTATAGGATCACAGGAACATAAAACAAGAACCTAGCATGCAGTCTAAACAAAACTATCAAAAACAATCATTATTATTTTTAAAGCACATAAGTAATGGATGATGAATGATGCTGTTGGGAGGAAAGTCCAAAAACTGTTAAAAAAACTGTCGCGCTATGAGCTTGTAGATCTGCTATTTTTTTATGTCTTTGAATATATATGTATATTTAAAGCGAACATGTTTTACTCTGTGCTTCTGGGGGTCCCTGGAACAATATATTTTGAGATGGGGGTCCGTGGCCAAATACATATCATTTTGGTGGTCCTTGGACATGGAAAAGTTGGAGCACCACTTCACTGAGATATGAGGTTTCTGTCCAGACAGCCCATGATGTGTATTCACATCACGGAGTTGAGAGTAAACATAGGCTGAGTAGACAGACAGATGATGATAATTGAGCGGGAGAGCTTGTTGCTCCAGTGAGATACAGTTATAATCAGTCAACACAAGCTTACTCTGTGAGTCTGAGCCAAACTCTATCTGTCTGTCTGTCTGTCTGTCTCAAAGACATAAGCTTGTCCTTGGCAAGACAGAACTGTGACTATTATATTGCAGTGGGTGGACAGTAACCAAGTACATTTACTTTCAAAGACAAATATTGCACTTTTGACTCCACTACCTTTCTAGCAAGGGGACAAGTATTCCCATTATGAATTAACCCATTAAGACCTGAGGCCAATTCTACAAAATGTCTTCAATGCTGTATAGTGAAAATAGCCGATCTAAAAGCTCTCCACGCGTCGCGATGTTACGCGATGTGAACTTGTAGAGCAGCTATATTCACTATTATTGATGTTTTCTGAACATTACTGGAAAATCTTCGATTTTTGGGGGAAAATGCCAATACAGCAATGCTTTGATATTAAATAATTAAATATTACTTTGTAATTTGTACTTTAAGTATTTCTAAAAGTTCTCCTGTACTTACAGTACTTACAGTACAGTAACTTACGACCAGGAGTATCTATACTTTGACTCAAGTACTAGGGGTTCAGTACTTTGTTCACCACTGTTGTATTGTGTCATTATAGGTTTTTCAAAGCTTGACTTAGCGGAGTTTCTCTCAGTAAATGCATTGTTCAAATTGTACTCGTAGGCTATTATAGAAATGCCATTGTGATGGAATTTTGTCACTTACTGTAATACAGGGATTAATGTACTGTATTTGGCAGGGATTAAATGCAAGAGAGACCTTCTTGACTTGGTTAGAAATGTCTTTTAATAAAGTGAGTCAGGAACTGGGCTGAGCCACAGGAGGATGTGCTGTGAATTTCTGCTCCAGCATCAGAACACAACGTGAATACACAAGTGTCCTCACAGCGGTCCGACGGGCTGCTGTCGTGAGCCACCAAATTGCTCCCAAATGCTCCCAGAAATTGCCTTTTCTCAGCCAAGACTACAAAGCTTGATCCCCACATGAGCTCTTTTCTGTTCTTTTCTCTTCTTTTCACTTTCTTTTCTTCTTTCTTTCTTTCTTTCTATTTATACCTTCGGCCCCCAATGTTCCCCTCTTCATTCCAGCCAGTGTTGTAAAGTAACTAAGTACATGTACTCAAGTACTGAACTTAAGTATACCATTTTGAGGTATTTTTTTTACTTTACTGGAGCATTTCCCATTTTCTGTACTTTTACTTCTACTCCACTACATCTCAGAGGCACATATTGTACTTTTACGCCACTACAATTATTTGAAAACTTTAGTTACTTTGTAGATTTTTTATTATTATTACAAAACCACTTCAGCCCTATACATTTCAGCCATTTGAAAATAGCAGATCTAAGCTCGCATTGTGAGCTTGTAGATCTGCTATTTTCAAAAAACTTTGTGAAATGGGACATTCTGCATAATGAGTACTTTTACTTTTGATACTTTAAGGACAATTTGATTCCAATACTGTTGTACTTTTACTCAAGTACATTTTGAATTCCGGACTTTTACTTGTAACAGAGTACTTCTACATTGCAGTATTGATACTTTTACTTACTAAAAAACGTAGTACCTTTTCCACCACTGGGCATACTGCAGCACATTAGGAAGCAAGACAAGTCGTTTAAAAGGGCATGTTAAGTTAACCACAGACTGTACCACAGAACCAGCCATTCTTTGGGCTGTATCTTCTCTGCTCGACCTCACCTTTCCTTAATAGCATGACTGTCCTGATTACTGAAAGGCTTTTCAGACAGCCTGGGAACAGAGCGAATCTGCAAGCTCATGTTTCATTCCCTCTGTGTGTGTCTGTCTGTCTGTCTGTCTGTCTGTCTGTCTGGTGATGCCAGTCTAGCATTCAACACTACACTGTCTACCCATCTCACTGGATGAGACGCATACAAACTATTATCCTATCTCTGCCTGACTCAACGACAGTGGTGTAAAGTAACTAAGTACATGTACTCAAGTACCGTACTTAAGTACTTTTACTTTACTGGAGTATTTTAAAGTACTTTTACTTCTACTCCACTACATCTCAGAGGCAAATATTATACTTTTACTCCACTACAATTATTTGAAAACGTACTAGTTACTTTGTAGATTTAGATTATTATTACTAAACATACATTATACATATGTACTATATATATTTTGGCTATTTGAAAATAGCAGATCTATGCGACGCATTGTGAGCTCGTAGATCGGCTATTTTCAAAAGATTTTTATACATTAAGAACTTGAAATGGGACATTCTGTATAATGAGTACTTATGCTTTTGGTACTTTAAGTATATTTTGATCCCAGTACTTGTACTTCCACCACTGCTCAACTAGACTTGGCCCATAAATTGTGGCTGCTTGAGTTTAAAGGTTGCCATCAGTATTTTTTTAAAGAAACTATGCATGCACACGCACACACACGCACACGCACACACACACACACACACACACACACACACACACACACACACACACACACACACACACACACACACACACACACACGTCATCTGTCTTTTGGACAGAGGCCATTGTGAGGGTCAAGGTTTCTTACCCGTGGGACCCCTCAGAAAACCCTCTCATTTCACCCCCCAGTTAACCTCAGACTACAAGGTACATAAAATTACTCCAACTGAATCCCATTAAGACATTTCTTCTTCCTTAAATAAAAGCTAAGCCTCCTCTTGCTGTTAGTTAGTGGGGAATGTCCTTCATTTCTCCCCTTTTCACAAAGTTTGCACAGGTAGACAGAGTACTCATAACCACAGTGCTTCAGTCAAAGTATAGATACTCCTGGTCAAATATTACTCAATTACAAGTGTACGTTTCTGTCAAATTTGTACTTGAGTGAAAGTATTGTTGTACTTGCTTTAAAAAATAAGTTTTCCTTATTTCTGTATTTAAATTGAGACATTTTCCCCAAACAAAACAAAAAATTGTGAAAATAGCAGATCTGCAAGCTCATAGTGTGTCACATGACTCACATCACAACGCGTAGTGAGCTTGTAGATCTGATATTTTCACTACATTTGAAATAGGGCTAAGAAGTGGTTAATATAATGTACTTTTCCCTTCCTAGAAATGTAGTGCAGGCCAAAAGTACAATATATGTCTTTGAAATATAGTATCCAACTACATGCATGTAAAAATGAACTTAAGTGCAGTATTCAAGTAAATGTACTTGGTTACTGGCCACCACTGCAAGTATGTAGACTTCAGAGGTTCAGACATGACGCCTGAGACTTCAGGAAATATTATTGTAACTTAATTTTTATTACAGTGTCGCTTCCTTTTGATGGCAGTAAAGGAAATTCAGCACATATGCAGACAATGTGCCGTTTTCAAAGGCACATGTCTGTGTGTGCAAGAGAGAGAGAGAGAGCAATTTAACATGTGTGCCATGCATACATACATACATCACATAGCATGTTTAGAAGTGTGTATGTTTCCCTCAAGTTCATGCCGTACTGGAGACATTGATTAGAGTGATTACTCCCATGTGTGTGCAGATAGTTTGGAGTGTGTTTTAAATCCATGCCAGACCATGCTTAACCCCCTGTGAGCTCATGTCACCTGGCATGGAGATCTGGTTTTGGTTTGAGGAGCATGCTGTGATGTAGTTACTGAAATTGTCTCCCTTTCCCATTGTTTTGCAATCTCTCTCTCCCTCCCCCCTCTCCCTCCCCCACTCTCTCTCTCTCTCTCTCTCTCTCTCTCTCTCTCTCTCTCTCTCTCTCTCTCTCTCCCTGTCTCTCTCCCCCTCTCTCCTCTCTCTCTTCTCCCTGTCTCTCTCTCCCTCCTCTCTCTCTCTCTCTCTCTCTCTCTCTCTCTCTCTCTCTCTCTCTCTCTCTCTCTCTCTCTCTCTCTCTCTGTGTCTTTCTTACACACTTCTTTCTTGAAAGTTCTATTTTCAAATAGCAAAGTATAAAATAGTCTTAAAGGAGTAGTTCACCCAAACAATGACTTATTTTCTATCAATTACACACCCCATGAAGCCTTGAATTCATGGAGATTCTTTAGTTTTTGTCGCATTCCGGAGACAATAATTTGATGACCGGCGGAGACTCAAAGAGACTCCTTTGAGTCTCCTACAGAATACATTAGCATCTTTCCGCCGGTCATCAAATTATTCTCTGAGGAATGAGACAAAACCTAAAAAATCTCCATGAATTCAAGGCTTCATGGGTTTGTGTAAATTGATAGAAAATAAGTCATTATTTGGATGAAGTACTCCTTAAGTGGTTTTGATATGACACACACACACACACACACACACACACACACACACACAGACACACACACACACACGCTATCATCATCCGTCACCTGTATCCAACCATTACATAACATTCTCGTCAGTAGCCATGTCCTCTAAATTTCCTCCTGACCGCCACAGGATATCATGTCTATCAAAACATTATTTCTGCTTTGAGTATCACATGGCACGCTGTCTCCTCCTGTGTGGACTTTGGGTCGGGATGCGGTCTATTCCATTATACAGCGGTTGGTCTGCTGGATCCATTATTCAGCAGCTCAGAGTGTGCTTTTTAGAATGCCCAAAGGCACAACAATGAAGTCTTTATTTGACAGATAATGGGAGTGGAGGATAAAATCACATTTTATGCGTCAGATAAAATGCTTTAATCAATCTTAACGCGGGCCAAAGTAAAAGAGGCCTTTTAAACTGTCACTTTTCACTTCCCATCCCAAGTCATTTCTGGCTTTAAGTTTTGCCGCGCCAACATTGACGAGGCTTTGTCATTTAATGTGCTTTATTAATTACTTACTTGCTTAATGCTAAACACACTATGAACGTTCAATAACACATTAGGTTAACTCCGATAAACTCTCATTAAAGTCACATCACTCACCTTGAGCCTGTGCGTCCACACGTCCCCAAAGATTCAAGACCAGCTGCGAGGCCACGATCAGCAATGTCCACAATCCCATTTTTAGATCTTCCAAACTGATCCCAGATCAGCAGGACTTTCTGATCTGAGCTGTGACTGGATTTCTAATCCCGGAGACCAGTTGTATATAGTTTCTTTGTAGCCTATATGTTTGTATCTAATAAGTATTATGTATAGCGTGAGGTTTGTCTCTACTAGGCTTTCACAGTGAGCCTAAATAGCAGCCAGCCCAGCCTACTGACCGTCCTTTGTGTCTGCATTTGTATGCATGCCTACTGTATGTGTGTGTGTGTGTGTGAATGAGGAGAGGCTCTGAGGGAGGAGCACACACTCCTCAGATGCTTTTAAGCGTTCCTCAGACAGGCCCCATGCAGAGAAGGAGTGACCTGCTGAAAAAAACCTGCAAAGTGGGAGTCACTTTAAAAATCCTCCTAGTGAGCTCCCTCAGGCTTCTAAATAAATGCACTGCATGTGTGTGGCTTCTCCAGTGTAATCTATCTAGAAAACATTCTTTTAGCCACTAGAAAACACAATGTTTTATTATACACAGGACGCTTAAGCCATTAAGAACGGGAGAGCATCTGTGTCATTTTAGATTTTTAACCACTTTAACCATGATCTTATACTTGGGCTATTCAAAAATAGCAGATTTACAAGCTCGTAGCGCGGCACCGAGTGCCGCGCTAAGAGCTTGTAGATCTGCTATTTATTTTGTTGAAAAACATAGTTTTTTTTGCTAATCTTTGGAGGTATATGTTTTTTTAAAGCAAACATTTTGAACTCAAATCTTTGCTTCTGGGGGATTCTACAAATATCTTCTAAATCCTTTAAAAAAAAAATATGTTGCTATAATATCAGTGGTTCTCAAACTTTTTTCATGTCAAAGATCACCCCCAAGATGATATGTATTGACCACGGACCCCCCCATCTCAAAATATGTTGTTCCAGGGACCCCCAGAAGCAAAGATTTGAGTTAAAATGTATATATACATATATTCAAAGATTTTCACACATTTTCACGATTTGCGTTTAAAAAAATAGCAGATCTACAAGCTCACAAGCTTGTAGATCTGCTATTTTTTTTATTTCAAGTGACACAGAAGCGTTCCGGTCTCATTAAGACCGGCGGGAACGCATCTAACGTCATTTTCAAATATCTTTGGCTATTAAAAAAAATAGCAGATCTATACAAGCTTAAGCTCAAGCTCTTAAAGTGACACAGATGCGTTCCCGGTCTTAGTGGGTTAAATGTTTTCGTGCTCAGGCTTTTTAGGTCCCTTCAGGACTCTGGAGACTTCAGAAACGTGTGGAGACGGCGTAATAAAGCCACCTCTCTGGCTGGCGCTGCAGAACCTCTGGTTTTATGAGCTTCTTCCACACAAACACCTTCTGACTGCAAACACACTGAGATTCTTTGACTCTCTGCTTCCCCAGTTGGTTCAGACGTAACACCTCTCTCTCTCTTTCTCACGTGCATCCATTTGCTTCCCCTTCATCCTCCTCCGGGCAACGGCGCAGGAAATGACTGGAACCCTGAGCCTTAACCTGTTAAAACCGGGAACGCATCTGTGTGTAACCACTTTAACCATTACTTTATGCTTTGGGCTATTCAAAAAATACCAGATCTACAAGCTCAGAGTGCCGCGCTATGATATGAGCTTGTAGAGTTGCTGTTTTTGAAAGATCGTGAAAAATGTGTGCAAATATTTGAATATATATGTATTTTTTTAAAGGGAACATTTTAAACTAAAATCTTTGCTTCTGGGGGGTCCCTGGAACAACATATTTTGAGATGGGGGGGGGTCCGCGGCCGAATACATATAATTTTGGGGAGTCCTTGACATCCACTGGTTATAGCAGCATATGTTTTTTTCAAAAAAATGTTATAGGATTTAGAAGACATTTGTAGAATCCCCCAGAAGCAAAGATTTGAGTTACAAATGTTCGCTTTAAAAAAAAATATATATATATTCAAAGATTTGCACATGTTCATGATTTTTCACAAAAATAGCAGATCTACAAGCTCATAGCGCGGCACTCGGTGCCGCGCTATGAGCTTGTAGATCTGCTATTTTTGAATAGCCCAAAGAAATCAAAAAAATGACACAAATGATTCTTTCCCGGTCTTAATGGGTTAACAAGCTTGTGTTTACCGGCGTGCGTGAGCTTCAGACGGGCCCGAGGAGGAGGTCGTCAGCATGTCTGGCACCACGCTACCTACACTGCTCGCCCCATTTGTCATAATAATGAAGAGCTCGGGTCTAAATAGTGTTTGTTTTTCCCTCCCCCTCCGTGTTAACAACTTTCAACCTGGCGCCCCTTGCATTTATAAAGGTAAACGGTCCAGAAATGTTTCGCCATTTTTCAAGCGACACCGTCATTTAAGACAAAGTATACAAGGTCTAAAGTGGTTAATGACCGGGGCTGTGCAGGGCCTTTTTCTTTCCATTTGGACACATGTTTCAGACACTGAACCGAATGATCCTTCACAGGAGTTCAGGCCACCAATTGAACAAGAAGGCAGGGCTTCTGAAATATTAGCCTGCGGTTCAATCAGAAACACTCACGTCAAAGTAGATTTAACCATTTATTGCCACAAATGGAATAGCTAAGCTTGGCGTTAAAGCTCCGCTCTTGGGAGAATATTCACTGAATTTTGTCGAAGCAGCCTGCTAAGCATATATTCAGGGAATGCTTAAGCAAATCTCCCCATAGGGATACAATGTCAACAATAAGCAGTACATTGACATATTAGTGTGAATTAGCAGATATAAATGATAGTCACAAGTATTTGAGCCTATGCCATGCTAATCTCTCAAGAACAGATTCTGCTCTGCGTTGGAATCTGTTGTGAAGGCTCGTCATAACATGTACGCACTGGGCTACAAGTGGGCGTGCCTTCAGATCAGGAAGCAGGCCGCGCTTTACCCAATAAAATGTAGTGGGCGGGATTCACGTGTCCGTCGATCTTTCCCCCTCGAAACAAACCCAAACTAATTTAACAATAGCGTCCGCGGAGCAGACAAAACCACGGAAAGATATTCACATTTTAACTTACTCTTTCATCATAGAAACAAGTGGGCTTATAACCAAAACGATCCATGTTCTCTGGGAGAAGTGGTGTTAGTGTTCCGTGTAGAAATATTGTTAGTGGGAATGAAAAAATAGTGGCACCACCGGAAGTGAAAGCTGAAGGCAGACCAAAACCCTGGTTTCCTTTGCGCACGGGTGCCACGTTGTCATTAGCCCAGAGCCAAGATGAGATAGTACAAACAGCAGAGGGCGCTGTTTTTCATTCTCATTTGGCTTTGGGTTCCCAGATTGATGCCATGCAGACTCTAATCAAAAGATGGAGGCTGGGGTGGAGGAGGAGCTAGCAGAATGCATTGGTTCAGCAACCAAGAAAGACCTAGAGAATTCGAACCGTATTTAAAGGAACCTCTTTTCTAACGCGTGAGCTGTGATTGGATAATGAGTGTGTGACGTAATGACCAGCAGTGCTGTGAATGGGGAATAGAAATCTGATGTTCACATCAGCTGACTGACAGCTAGTTACAGCTTTGGCGTGCAAGACTTCCGTGTCCTGCATGAACTAACGCTATGCTTCATTCCCAGACAAATCTGCCGTTGCAAAAAAAAAGAATTGCCCTCGGCAGATTAGGTCTGGCCCCTCTCAATTTCTCTCCCTCCGAAGTTGTGAGGGACCAATCAGAGCCTAGTATGCAAATATGGGGCGCCGGGCAGGTTTATCACAGCCACTATATATGTCTATGAATTGAATACCAAGGCCCTCATTGGAAACAAGTCCGCAAGGACTTTTATGAACGGACCTGTTAGACAAAGTATTTTAAATGTAACTGTGCTGTTTTAATTTTTTTTGCTTAATACAATTTTCAATCAATCAATCAATATTCAAAAATCAATCACCAGAGGCATTTTTTTTTAATTTGCCCCTCGGAAATGCAGGTTCCACTCAGAGATTGGCCTGGCACGACCAGACTAATATCACTGCGTAGTAGATATTAGTCTGGCCATGCCAGGCTACTTGAAATATTATCATTCAGCCCCCCCGGCCCATCATGGCCTGCTTAACAAACAGAAAAACAAACAGGGTAAGTTTACTTGCCACTGAGTATGCTTTATGTGTATGTCTGGGAGTCCGCAAAGTACTCCTTGGGGTGCTGTTTGTATTGTGTGTGTGTGTGTGTGTGTGTGTGTGTGTGTGTGTGTGTGTGTGTGTGTGTGTGTGTGTGTGTGTGCACTTGCGAGCGAGCGAGCGAGCGAGTGTGTAGCCAGGGTTTTCTTTGTGTCTGCATTATGGTTTAGTACAGTATTATATGGTTATAGTTTTATTGGTTTACTATATTTATTGCCTACTCATGCCTATACTACATTTATTGTCTACTATGCACTTTTAACTTTAGTTTTACTCTTCTTTTATTCTGTGCTGCAGTGACACCCCTGAAACCCCCCTTTATTGGTGGATTAATAAAGTCTTATCCTATCCTATCCTATTCCTATCTACTGACTGGGCTCAGTAATGCAGGGTTGTGTAATATAGACCCACTGTGTGGCTGCTGGGGTCAGAGAAACGTTCACCCATTCAATATTAAACTTCAGTCTAAATAGCTGCAGGATGTGAAGTAGCTGCTTAACCTATTGAAACCGGGAAATAATCTGTGTCATTTTGAGATTTCTTTGGCTATTCAAAAATAGCAGATATACAAGCTCATAGCGCGGCACCGAGTGCCGCGCTATGAGCTTGTAGATCTGCTATTTTTTGAAAAATCGTGATCATTTTTTGCAAATCTTTGAATATATATATTTTAAAGAGAACATTTTTAACTCAAATCTTTGCTTCTGGGGGGATTCTACAAATGTCTTCTAAATCCTAACATAAAAAAAAAACCTATGCTGCTATAATCAGTGGTTCTCAAACCTTTTCATGTCAAGGACCCCCGAAATGATATGTATTTGGCCGCGGACCCCCATCTTAAAATATATGTGGTTCCAGGGACCCCCCCCAGAAGCAAAGACTTTAGTTAAAAAATATTCCCTTTAAAAATATATATATTCAAAGAATTGCACAAATTTTCAAGATTTTTCTAAAATAGCAGATCTACAAGCTCGTAGTGTGGCACTATATGTGCCACGCTGCAAGCTTGTATATCTGCTATTTTTGAATAGCCAAAGTATAAAATAATGGTTAAAGTGGTTACACAGAGATGCGCTCCCGGTCTTAATGGGTTAAATGAATATAAACACCGGGCGGTATCTATAGAAACAAACAACCACACACATGACTCATGGTTTCCATATCTCTACCACAGGTACAGCTGTTTCATGTGGGCAGACAGAGTGAATGCTGCTGCAGCAGAACTCTCTCTTTTTTCTTTAGTAGAGGCTCTGATATGGACCTCGTCCAGAAAAGCCTCACAGCGTTGAGCCTGTGCTGCGATTAAACTTGAGGTTAACAGAATGATACTTTACAGGCATAGAGCAGGGGTTCTGGATCAGAGAAAAAGCCCCCATAGACCTCTCTGGCGGGCGGGGGCCAGGAGTCCAACAACCCGTAGAACAGACCACATCAGTGTGCTCTGCAGAGACCTTGAGGTTGCGTCATGTCACGGTGTGGTTTGATGAGATCAGACGTTCAACTTTTTGAATGAATGAGACCAAAACCCCACAGTGGTGTAAAGTAACTAAGTACATTTACTCAAGTACTGTACTTATAAGTCCAATTTTTTGGTATTTGTACCTTACAAATATTGTACTTTTACTCCACTACAATTATTTGAAAACTTTAGTTACTAGTTACATTGGAGATATAAATTATGACATTATAAAACATACATTTACCACTTTAGTCCTATTTTATACCTAGACTATTTTCAACCATTTCAGTACTTTGACTTTTGATACTTTATTTTGATGCCTATACTTTTGTACTTTCACGCAAGTAAATTTTGAACACCAGACTTTTACTCGTAACAGAGTACTTCTACATTGCAGTATTGATACTTTTACTTAGGTAAAAGATTTGAGTACATTTTCCAACCCTGCCAAACCCCAAACTGTCTTATGAAACTGGCTCCTTGTTATTAGCCAGGAGCCTGGATCTCAGGTTTAACTGTACTGATTTTTAAGGATTATTCTTTTCTGCGCTGTTTGTTGCGTTCAGAGACTAAAGCGTATATTATTGCTATAATTACCCTTGCAGCAAAAATGGAAGATGAGTTTGCAATACTGATTTTTAAAAAGAAAATCACAAAGGAATAAGAATGTCTGGGCGCTTTGGAAGAAGTCCTTGGAAATTATAGCCTGAAAGCTTTGCAGATTTTAAAATGAACAAAACAAAACAAAACAAAACAAAAAACAAGAAAGAACGTCAACTTCATGTTGATTCAAAGTGATGCCAAGTGATGCAACAACATAAAACATTTAGATAAACTACAAGAATTACTTATCAGGGCTGTTTAAAGGGATAGTTCAACCCTAAATGACTTTTTTTCTATCGATTTGTCACCCCATGGAGACATGAATTCATGGATATTTTTTGGTTTTTGTCGCATTCCTATGGCAATAATTTGATGACCGGCAGCGGTTCCGGTAGGAGACGCAAAGAGTCTCCTTTGTATCTCCTACCGGAATCACTGCCGCTGGTCATCAAATTATTGGCTTAGGAATGCGACAAAAACTAAAAAAGTATCCACTAATCGATAACAGATTTTTTTTTTTGAGTGAACTATCATGTGGTACAGCATATACAAATTGATTGATTATATGTGTTTTGTGCTACATGTTCTCATATGTTGTTTCCCGTTTAGATTCATATCAGTTAATGTGTACATCATGTATAAGTATACGTTTCAGTCTTTTTTTTAACACCAGTTGCCATTCTCATTCCTCGTATCAGCCTGCCACGATCGAGGCCGTGGAGCGTGGAGCGTGAAGTGTGAACGCGCTCCAGCGAACCGAGGAGGCGGTGTAGCGACCCCGAACAACACCGTATAACAGCTCAGCTCCACTGGAACAGCGGGTCGAGAGACTGGGTTGCCGAGAGGTAAGAGCGAGATCGATCCCAGCACAAATCACTACACATTGTAACTTCCACTCCCAAGTACTTAGGTTAAAGAATAACAACACATATTCATAAGATAAAGGTAATCCATCCAAGAGTTTGTCTCTTTAGACACAACTAACTGCTTAAACTAGGAAATCGTGTGGATCTTGGGAGCCAAATAGAAACGGCGTGGCTCCAGTGTGGATCTTGAACTCCACGTGACCAGCCTGTGACATATAAGTCATCTACTGTATGATGTCATTTGTCTATGTCAGTGGTTTTCAACCCTTTTCATATCAAGGTCCATTATTTATTTGGCATTTGAGCCACAGAACCACCATTTGAGATTTAGCCTCTCAGACCCAAAACTTAGAATATTTTGTTGTCGTTGGATACGATTTTTACAATACAATCTAACTCTTGAGAGCGTAAAATGAAACCAAATGGACCCGTAAGGGTCCATTTGGTTTCATTTTACCCTCTCAAGACTTCTATAGCTATAATATAGCCACTGGTTGAGAACCGCTGGTCTATGACATATCTATATGACATGTGACTCCAAATTTGGTTCAGCACAATCAGAGACCCATTGACTTCCATTATAAAATGTAATTAAACATTTGAAAAAAACGATAAAACAATGTTAGCTACTTCTGTGGCCTGCTAGCAGCATGCATAGAACAGTTTGATCATCAGCCCAGCAGTTTCCTATATTAGCTGACAGACAAGATACCAGACACTCAGACACACACACACACAGACCCTCTCACAGACGGCTAGCCTCTTGCAGAACCACGCTGTAAAAATTGATACAGATTGTTTACCGTTAATCCCAGTTCTAGGCGACTTTGTCCACTAAAGACTCTGTTGTTCGGCAAATAGCAAAAAACAGCAGATCAACAAGCTCTCAATGAGTTGCAATGCCATGTTGTGAGACTGTTGAGCAGCAATTTTTGCCATTTTTGAAAAAATGAAAAAAGAAACTGGAAAATTGCCCAAAAATATGGACGCCAGGGTTCATGTGGTTAAATTCTGTGTAATGCAAGACTCTGGGGTGTAATGCCTTGGTCTGTACCATTTAACGTAAATTACACATGCGAGTCGGTCAGGGATATTTAAATTAAACAACCCTATCGCCAGCATCTATCAAAACGTCAGCCCAGTCCAGCAGAGCATCTCACTCTCTGTTATTATATACCAGTGGTGTAAAGTAACTAAGTACATTTACTCAAGTACTGTACTTATGTACAATCTTGAGGTATTTTTTAACGTTACTGGAGTATTTCCAATTTTCAGTACTTTTACTTCCACTCCACTACATCTCCGAGGCAAATATTGTACTTTTACTCCACTACAATTATTTGAAAACTTCAGCTACTAGTTACTTTTCAGATATAAATTATGATTTTATGAAACATACATTAACCACTTCAGCCCTATTTTATACATAGGCTATTTTGAAAATAGCCGATCTACAAGCTCACAACGCGTCGCGGTGCGACGCGTTGTGAGCTTGTTAGATCTGCTATTTTCAAACATTCTAGTACTTTTACTTTTGGTACTTTAAGTATATTTTCATGCCAATACTTTTGTACTTTTACTCAAGTAACATTTTGAACACAGGCCTTTTACTTTGCTGTAACAGAGTATTTTTTTTCATTGTGGTATTGCTACTTTTTACTTAAGTAAAATATCTGAGTACTTCTTCCACCACTGAACTCTTTATGTATGGATGTTACACATCCTGAATGACTCAGGCTCTCTGCCAACTCTGAACAAGTCAAACAGCATGAAGTGTACGTTTTTTTCATGTAATCATCCAGCAAGTGTGTTGCTCCCCCAAAACAATTGCTTTCCATCATGTTTTTCCACCTTATTTAACCTTTTATTAAACCAGTAAAAAAAGCCACATTGAGACCAGAGTCTCTTTTACGAGTGTGAACTGGCCAAGAGGCATAAATGTTACACAGGTTTGCCAGTAACAACAAATACAGGACAATAACGATGACAGACATATAACATCCGCTAAAACATACCTACCCACTACCTAGGAAGCTCAAGGAAATGACAAATAAAAAGAGAATCTACAAAGTGAGTATAAAACTAAGAGACAACATTTGCTACACACCTGAAAATCACTTATTTCTTGCGAGCAACACGGTTGTACAACAAAGTATAATTCAGCATGTTTTGATTGATTGATTGAATATTAGAAGTTTGCAGAAAAAAGCACATGAAAGTACAGTTCAAATACAAGGTCAACTAAATAGGATTAATAAACCCAAAATTGGGGTCCTTTTGTACTCAATTCATATTAACATTAAATCATTGGTTCTCAAAGTGGGGTCCGGGGACCCCCAGGGGTACTTGAGGGGGTTCCAGGGGGTCCCCAGCTAAATGATGGATAGGAACCAAATGGACCCTTATGGGTCTGTAACTCTGAGAGTGTACAAATGGAACCTTTTGGTTCCATTTGTACACTCTCAGATGGAACCTTTTGGTTCCATTTGTACACTCTCAGAGTTAAATTAACATTGATTTTACAATATTAATTGGGGTCCCAGAGATAGAGATTTCATTAAATGGGGGTCCGTAGCCTAATGCATGTCAAACTGGGGGTCCTTGAAATTAAAATGGTTGAGAATCAATGCTAGAGCCGTAAAATTTTCTCTTATGGGGGTCCCTGGCATATCTTTTCAAATGGGGGTCCGCGGGCTAATAAGTGTCAATTTGGGGGTCCTTGACATGAAAAAGTTTGAGAACCACTGCATTAAATGACTACTATGCAGAACATCATACTTGTATGACTTTTAGGGCCAATTTGGAATTGCAGCCACCCGAAGGTATACTCTTTTAGGGCAATTTTGAAGGAGAGTAGGGTTTTACACTCCTTCACTGTTCAGATTGAACCAGCCTATGTAAAGAAAAATGTTTAATTTCAGAAATGTCTTTATCCGAGAGTAGTTTAATAGAGTTTTACTGTACCAAGTGAAAAGATTTTAAGAACAATAACTATTGCTGTATTGTAACAACCAAGAATTTGTGAAAGCACTGCTATAGGTTTTATGCATTTGTGTTTACCTGGCCAAATGACCCGACTCAAGCTGTCTTTAAAATCACTGGAAAACACTAACTCCAACCTCTGTGAGGACATTGTAACATAAACCTCCAGCCCTACTTTTTCTTGGAAATCAGGGCTATTATTTGAGAAGATTGATGATAGATGCACCGTAGTTTTTTTCAGGTTTTTCTTCCTTTTTTTTTTTTTACAGTTCTTTTATTTTTTATTATTATTACTGCGGTGGGGAACCATAGGATATCATTTCTAAAACAACAGTGTGCTTTCAGTAGCACACTAAATGTGTCAGTGTAATTTGTGGAGGACGCTCAAAGCCACTGGTAGCATGAGTTCTCGGTGATGCGTTTACCACATGTAATGATGGCGGTCTTGTATTCCATCTTACGATGGTGAAAATAGACGATCTACAAGCTCGTAACGTGTCGCATCCTTGACACGTTATGAGCATGTGGGTCGGCTATTCTCCAAGTTAGACACCATTGTGCGATAAAGTATAAATCGGGCTTAACTCGGAGTTCACTAGTAGTCCATTAGACTACCCAGCTGTTCCTACTCTGTCATTGTCCAGTCTCTCTCACACACACACACACACACACACACACACACACACACACACACACACACACACACACGCCAGCTGGCTTCATTCATAACACTCACTCCATCTTAGGCTTTTAAAGTCTATCTCACCTATTAATTATACATCAGCCAAACGTCACACGTTTGACCCCTGTCGCATTGCATGCCGTTGACGAGGACAAAAAGATTCACGGTTCCCAGCCTGTATCAGTATGCAACTATCTAGCCACGCTGAGTCGGCGGAATCGGGACCTCGCACCGCTCGGCACGGGCGCTCACTCTGCTATTAGCGCCCTGCTTGGGCTCAGGTCCACTTCCGACGTCACGTCTGCCTTGTTTTAAATGTTTTTACGGGTGTGACATCAGCCTATCACGAGTTGGGAGCAGTGTTGATTTCGTCGACGAAAACTATGACGAAAAATGTTCGTCGACTACCTTTTTTCACTGACGAAAACTAAGCTATGATGACTAAAAATAAGACTAAATATATTGACAATTTCGTCAACAAATAAAAACTAGACAAAAGATTTAGGCAGGGGCGAGTGGAGAAGAGATCCAGTAGAACTAAAAGACAAGTCATTGAATGTTTGGCTGCGCTCGGGTGCTGCGCTCTGAAAATAGCAGATCTACAAGCTGCGACGCGTTGTGAGCTTGTAGATCTGCTATTCTCAGCATGCAACCAAGTGTAAAACCAGCCATTACGACGCCACCAAGGCAAAATACCGCCAAAATACATTTTAGTCGACTAAATCAACTGTAGATTTAGTCGACTATAATCTTATGATATTTAGTCGACTAAAACTAGACTAACAGTAAAACATTTCAGATGACTAAAATATAAAGACTATGGCTAAAACCAAATCAAAATTTGTGGTCAAAATCAACACTAGTTGGGAGTGAGAACGCACGTAGCTCGTCACTTCAAACGCCTGACGCTTGGCAACCTTGTCACCGTAATACGACCTTACAGTGAGAATGTGGAACCTAAACAAGTCAGACTTGAAGAATACTTTATGCCTCTCCCTCTTTCATCTTTACCTCTGATCTCTTATCTAGTCTCTCTCTCTCTCTCTCTCTCTCTCTCTCTCTCTCTCTCTCTCTCTCTCTCTCTCTCTTTCTCTCTCTCATCCCCTACAGAAAGTTTGTATTCCATCATCCTCAGCAGGGGTCCCTCAGTGTGAGGAAGACAGGGGTGATGAAGAGAGGAATCCTCTCCTCTGATCTTCTCCTTATCTTTGTCCCCTCACTGTTGCTGTCACACCTCCTCACACCGCATGGAGTCACACACACACACACACACACACACACACACACACACACACACACACACACACACACACACACACACACACACACACACACACACACACACCCACACCCACACCCACACACACACACTGACAAATCAGTCATATTTCATATTGTTCTGTATGAATGTTTTTCAGAGAATTGCTGCAGGCTGTGGTGATAAAAGTTTGACTGTGCTGAGAACCTATTTAAAGTCCGACCTCGCCTTCGTTTGAGTGCAAATACAAGCTCATTCATTCATTGTACAGACTCCAGTGTTGGAATGCAGACAGTTAATGTATTTATTCCTGAAGTGTTTCTGGTACGGTTAGGGTATTCATCAATTTATTATCAAAGCCTCCGTACAGCATACCAAATTCACCATCATCTTAAAATACACTGTGATATCTGATAAGCTCTTCTGTTCCAAGGTTTATGGAGGTGAATTTAAGAAGAGTCAGGGCCCCCAGACAAATAAACAAAGGAAGGTCTCCCTTCCATAGAAATATATATTATGTTTAATGAAGAATTAGTGTGGGAGGATTGATGTATTTGTGCCCAAGAGGATGGACCTACCTTTTAGCTTATGTGAATCTAAAGATGGTGTTCACAGTGATTCTCGAGGACCCCCAGGTTGATATGCATTAGGCCATGGAATATTGTCTCCGCCAGGCCAAAGACGTGGCCGAGACTATGATTTTGCCGCTGTCCGTTCGTCCGCGTGTCTGTCCGTCCGTCTGTGTACAGCTAATCTCCAGCACCGATGGCCCGAGCGACGTGAAACTGTGCACACACACTCCCTGGGGGCCATAGCAGAACTTCTGCCTCAAATATTTCACATCGGCCTGTTCTCTAGCCTAACCTGACTCCGCAAGATGGGGCGGTATTGAGTTCACATTAAAGGACAACTTTGTTTTTTTACAACCAAGGTTTATATTTTAGCTTATAATTAAAGTAAATAAAAGATAAGTGTTATTTTTTTTTCATTTACTGCTTTCTATAGTTTTAGCAATTTTTGCGATATTTTTTACAGTGGGCGGGGGCATTCTGTCCGGTGGCTAAATATGCCTTTTTTACACAATAAAAAAGGTCCTGTGGTCTTTGATGGCCAGATGTGAGTTATTGGGGGCTAGAAGAGCTACTGTAAATAATAATAAAGAAATGCAGGGTTATTGTGTAAAAAAAGACATATTTAGCCACCGGACAGAATGCCCCCGCCCACTGTAAAAAAATATCGCACAAATTGCTAAAACTATAGAAAGTAGTAAATAAAAATAAAAATAACACTCATCTTTTATTTACTTTAATTACAATCTAAAACATAAACCTTTGTTGTAAAAAAACAAAGTTGTCCTTTAAGTTCACAATACAGCCTCCATCTGGGATCGCTCAGTGATTGGAGTTTACATCAACCCTGCGCCCAGTCGAATGAACCAATCAGCGGCAGCTACGGGCGGGATCTTGGCGAGACCGGGTGTGACGCCAATCGAGAAGCGTCTGTTGCATTGTAGTTCTTTCACTATTCATCATGGCCGCTGTACCACGAACAACAACGTGTGACGGATCTGTTTGATTTTTCATGTTCCATCCTGATTGGCTAAGATTGACTTTTTTCGTTTGTTTTGTAAAAGGGTAGGCGTAATGGCTTCAGCCTACACCTTTTTGGTCAGAAATGCAGAAGGAGCGAGTGCATTTTCCGGCAGCGGCTGCTGCCGTGGAACTGCCGCGGAACTGCCGGTGGAGGAGCGGCAACTGCTGGCAGTGACTGCCGGCGGTGGAGCGGCAGCTGCCGGCGGAGCAGCGGAACTGCCGCGGAACTGCCGGTGGAGGAGTGGCAGCAGCGGAACTGCCGCGGAACTGCCGGTGGAGGAGCGGCAGTCAACTTATTTTTTCCGCCGATAAAGTAGAGTTTTGGACCATGACGGAGGCGCACCGACTCAGTAGACCTTGAGGCCAAGGAGTCGCGCCCGAGCGCCTCCAGGCGCGAGTGCCCGCGACGACCGGCCGATGGTCTACTAGTCGACTAAGCGCCGTCCGAGTTATGTACCGATAGGCACAGAATCGTAAATAATATTGGTGGGGACTGCGTTACACAAACGCAGCACACTCCCAAAGCTGGCGCCGCCGGCAGCTCCGCGGCAGCAGCCGCTGCCGGAAAATGCACTCGCTGTCCCTCATGTGGTTATTTCTCAATTAGTTTATTACTTATGAAACTTTAACTATATTATACTATACTATACTATATTACCACACAATTTACTGAAATAAATTAAACTATACTAAACTTCTACTGTCTGGCCTGGCGGAAACCATTTTTCTAGTTTGATATGATTTTTATGTCTGGGACCCCAAACTACACTGTAAAATCCTCAGTGTTAATTTAACTCCTAACTATCAATCACTTAGCTGCATGGGGATCCCCTGGAACACCCTCAAGGACCTCTGGGGGCCCCCGGACCGTACGTTTAGAATGTTCAAGAACTTACGTAAGTGTGCTTCTGTTCTTCTGCCACATGCTTTTGGTAACAGACGAAGCGTGAAGGATAGGATACTACATCAGAGCCTGTTGTCCATAGACACTAAGGCTAACAGGAAACTGACCATATTTGGTGAAGCCAACTTACTGGAGTGGGAAGCTTCTACTATTGACCTTGTTTGAATGTGAAGTCATGGATGACACGCCAGTTTAACCCAATTAGACCGGGAACGCATCTGTGTATAACCACTTAAACCATTCTTTTACATTTTGGCTATTCAAAAATAGCAGATCTAAAAGCTCATAGCGCGGCACTCGGTGCCGCGCTATGAGCTTGTAGATCTGCTATTTTAGAAAAATCTCGAACATTTGTGCAAATATTTGAATATAAATCTTTTTTAAAGGGAACATTTTTGACTCAAATATTTGCTTCTGGGGGTCCCTGGAACAACATATTTTGATGGGGGTCATAGCTCATAGCACGGCACTCGGTGCCACGCTACGAGCTTGTATATCTGCTATTTTCCCGGTCTTAAAGGGTTAAAAGCATTCCTTTGTTAGGGAACAGAAAGTGTTTGAAACGGGATCCTGTATTTCCTTCCTAAGGGTAGCCTACATAGGAGAGTGGGCAGATAATGCCTTTCCCAGCGAGAGAGACAGATGTACGATACTCTGAAGTGTAGGACAGGAAATGAACCCATTTCTTCCAGAATGTCTAGACCACAGAATTCTGTCCTATGAGGCCCTGGCTGCTCCCGACTGTTACATGAGATTAAACCACTGGGAAACCGATGGGACCGCGTCCACGGTACTCACTAAGATAGCCTTGTTCGCACACATGTTCGACACCCTCTACTTAAGCCCTGTGTTTTATACTT